>NC_024314.1:21797129-21807542 GCF_000523025.1 Cynoglossus semilaevis | reverse complement strand
CCTGTAAGAAATATGATTGAGAGCCGTGCGGCCTGTTTCCAAGCACGGCCTCAGGTCCCTGGGTTTTTAGTGCTGCTGCCAAACTTCAGAGGGCGACTGATTTATCCAGCACACACCCAGGCCTGATTAGGCAGAGGCCAAGGCTGCATGAAAAAACATTTACTCAGACGACAGCAGGGGCCCCGCTCTTAGCACTCAGGATAGGACAGCAGGGAGCAGGGAGGAGTGAGTGTAGCTTACTGTAAACTCCGTGTGTCTGTGCACCATGTATCTCCTGGCAACGACTGGGAAACGTATATTTTGTAATAGTCGATTTGGCTTTTAATGTCTTAAGCGTGGTTTGCTGATCGCAGGGGGTCGGGACCAGGTTGAGACTCACGTTTGTACCTAGTGGATGGACACCATGCTGAAACTACTACAGAAACGACAGACCATGACAAATGGATGGCTGACTATCTAGATGCAGGCTTTGGTCTAAAAAAACCCCAGAAGTTTCAGAATACAATGTTCTGCATTTAACTGACTTTAAAATAAATGCGTTAAAGTTAGAAACACAAGCAAAACAAAACAATAGCTAAACTGGAAGTAATAAGTGGTGAATACTGTGAAACAGCTTAAAATGTCCTCAGGTTAGCTTAGAAGATAGACAAAGTTTTGATCAAAGTTTTGATCAAAAATACCTCTAAACTGAATATTTATTTTATTTTTTCAGTGCTGGTCAAACGTTAAAAAAAACAAGTCATGGGACTTTGTTGTCTTCGTTGTCAAAGAAAATTATAAAATCTAAATTAAGACAATGCAGAGACCAACCTGATCGAGATATTCATCCCGATTGGACATGACCAGGAAGCCTCCATCGTCCAGAATCACACAGTCCACATACTGGGATCAGACAAAACAAAAACATTTGTTAAAACAGATGTAAGGATTCTAACAATATTGTCGTAAATTAAAAGAAAAAACAACCCTTAAACCTATTACCTCATCGTTTCTCTGACATCCACAGATCTCATCATTGCACTGGAGACACAACAGAGCAGAGAGTGAGAAAGTGTGTCTCTGTCCTCTTCAAAGACAGAGACATGGGGACAGGATATACTCACATTCAACCTCTGGGTGGTGTTGATGAATCTGGCCATCCAGGAGCTGATGTCCAGCTTCACACCAACCACTGGGACAAAAAGAACAAATATATATATATATATATATATTTGTTTTGTTTAAATCAAAAACACAAAGCCAGACATTCTCAATCACATCAGAACTCTGTGTCAACTTTACTCCCTGAACTCAAGGAAGGCAAACTTGGCCCAGGATCACAGGAGAGGAGACAACCTGATGTGTGGTTTGTGTGTATGTGTCAGAGGGAGGTGGACGAGGAGGAGGTGGAGGCCTGACAAACGAGGAGTAACAAGTCTTTGTGTGCTCCACAAAGACGACAGACGAGGCGTCAGCAGGTTTCAGAGCTGTAGGTCTGGATGTGTACACTACATGTAGAAATGTAGGCGAGCGTGTGTTTATGTAGAACTGGACAGAGAGTGAGAAAGGTGTAAATACACAAAAACCTGTGTGTGTGTGTGTGTACTTCTCACCGGCAGGTTTCACTGTGATACCGTTGAGGTCGAGGTTCACGGCTCGGCTCACCAGCACAGAGTCATACGTTGCTGAAAGGAAAAAAAAAAAAAAAAAAAAAAGGAAAAAGAAAATGATCTAACGTTTAAAGTTTTAAACATTTCAGATACTTTTTTAAAATTTATTTTATCTAAATGTTGGCTATTTTAAGTAGTTTTGTCCCTTTATTCTACATTTTGTTGGATCAAACTGAAGAAGGACAAAAAAGAAGAAGAAGAAAAAGGAGAAAAGTTATTTTTTTTAATGAATTTTTGGGTAACATTTTGCTTCTTTGTTTTCAGTAATTCCTGGGCTGGTTTTTAGATATAGATGTATATAAACTATATATAAAGATACATATAAATATATACTACTATATATGTATATGTAATATATACACATATACCTGTATCTGATTAGTTCCTAATATAATTGATATTATTATACATTATTATAATAACTTGTCATGTTTACATTATTTGAGATTGTTCTGCTACATTTTCAGCTCAGTTTTTCTTTGATAAGTGTAATCTAATAAACACTTTCAACACTTTTTTGTCTTCATGCACCAGTCCCACAGCTCTAAATGGTTCAAATGATGGATGTTGTTTGTTCTTGTGGAAGTTTCAAGGTTGATCTGACGTAAATCCTGCCAACTTTTGAGTCTGGGCTAAATTATGGTTTAACGTATCAATATATATAAACAGCGTTACATGCGTTTTAATGCCTAACGAATTGTCTGTTTATTCTCTGAAGCTGTAAAAAAAAAACAAAAAAAAAAAACGAAGGTTTATTTGTTAAGAATTAGCTGTAATTTATGTTCTTTTCCAGACTCTGGTTTGTGTCTCTCAATAATGGTGTTGTAAGACCATTTGTTCTTGACATAAAAAAAATCCAATCAATCAAGTTACACATACACACACACATATATCTACAGTATGTATATATTCTGGACTGGGCCCAACATTGGCTTTTCCTCACCGTTCTCTCTCTCCAGGTAAGGTGTTGGCGTGAAGATGTACAGATCGTTGTCCAAGCTGCGCTTATAGAAACTTGATTCATATGTCTCTGCTTCTTCTGTCCACTCCAGCCCAGCGCTGTCAGATGCATTTATACACACACATACACGCGTGCACACACAGATTTCAGCTTGTGAAAACACACCACATCTTAGATTCCTTGTGCAACTCAGGGCCCATTTATAATATCCACTTTCCTCCAGGCCTACATGAAAGATGTGTTGCAGTCCAACTGTTCTGCAGTCCCTGAGTGTTTGCAATGATGACGGTGGACTCCCATGAATGAACTGAGTCTGACGTCCTTCTGAATTCCTTTGGAAACTCTACTGGCAGCATCATTTCTTATGTTATAAAAATGACTCACTAATGCTCTCCTCTGGGATACCGCAGGGATCTGTACTGGGATCGTTGTGCTTTGTTTTGGGGTTTTTTCTGCATGTATTAAGATCCATCTTCATCTCTGCTGATGATGTTACTAAACTATCTGGTCACATACAACATAAACTGATGGCCTTCTAAAAGCAGCGTGTTCATCCTTCCAAGGTTAACAAGTCTACAGTGTCAGTGGGTTTGTAGAGTCTACAGCTTAGAACACCATCCATTACATGTATTTTGTTTGATTTCTGCCAAAATATGAATCACATCTCCAAAGATCTTCTAACCATTTTAACTGCTTAACAACCTATTCAGACAACAGCTACAGTTGAAACTATTGACACCAAAAACAGTTTTTTTGTGACAATTTTTTCCGGACTATAAGTCGCACTTTATTTGAATCCGTTGGCTGGGTTTGCCACTTATATTCAGACGGGATTTATATAATGTATAACTTCACGTTTGTTATTTCCCTATTGACAGCCGCTAGAGGGCACTCTAAGCTTGTGTACCAGTATCTGCAACTCCTTTTCCAATTGAAATTTACATTTTCTTTATTGTTACCATGATAGCCACTAGAGGGCATTGGCGCAACTTTTTCTTTTTCTTTCTCATGTTCATTGCTTATTCAATGCTTCATTTGGCTGGTGCGACTTATGGTCCGGAAAATACGGTATACATTTTTTAGATGCTGTTGTAACAATGACAAGACCATTTTTACGTCAATACCCCATAAAATGTTGTTTAAATTTTGGTTAGACTTTACCAATGATTATGAAGAAATTAAGCTACATTTAGACATAATTTGTGGAGCTATTTGGTTAGACTTTACCAATGATTATGACTAAATTAAGCTACATTTAGACATATTTTGTGGAGTAAATCATTTAGGTCTGACAGATGCTATTCTTTTGCATTAACTCCTGTTGGACAGACTAATACAAACTAACATGCAGCTGGTTGGATAAATATGAATTCATTCCCTCTGGTTTTATACCAGTACATAAAAAACATTTTACGTGTGCTTATACCAAAGTATTACTTCTACTCTTATTACTATGACTTCTTCTCAGCAGTAAGAGGGTCACTAACAATCCACAGCTTTTTCACTATTTAATACCCACCTTTTGGGGAAAACCCTGGTGATTCCTCCATCAGTGGCAACAAATCTGGCTGAGACTCCAGGCCTGACAATCAGAGGAGATAAAGCTATAAAACATGAAGCTACAGAGAGGCTAGAATGTCCTTCATACCTGCGTGGAATTTACTGGTGATGCTAACATATTTCAACCATCTGTTGTGAATTTCTCACTGGTTACCAAATGCCAAGTAACAAACCGCATTCCATGTCAGGTGTGCTGGATCCACTTACTGGGACTCCTTTTGTTTCCAGATCTTGATCAGATCTGAGGTGATGCCCGCATCCAGGAGCAGGCGGTTCACAAGGTCCACGTTACCTTAGGAAAAACCACATGAACAATTTTGTTATCTTCGAGTGCAATTACTGTGTCTCGGAACATGTTATGATATGTTACTTTCACTTTTTATACCTCCCAACCCCGCCAGGCCATTATAGATCAAACATGGGCTGGAAAAGGTGGTACTTATTATTGAGGGGAGAGATTGAGTCAATGAATGTTATGCTAAGCAAAATCTTTAATAAGGCCAGTCGAGATACAGTTTAAATATAAGCTAAAAAGAAATATACGTTAGCCTAGAGATACTGTAGCTCTGAGTAAGCTAGAAACATAAAAAAACTAAAAAGAAATATACGTTAGCCTAGAGGTACTGTAGCTCTGAGTAAGAAAGCCAACTGCTGCACCAAAGGTATATACATTTGTATATTGTAAGAACAGTCCACTGAAACCTTGAAGAGCAACACAGGAATTGAAACAAATGCCCCCCCAGGATTGGCAGCCACACTGGTTTGTGACATGCCTGGACATCTGGCTTGGCACTGAGGTGTGCACTGAACATTTAATGGAAGAGCGCCAACTGAAAATTGTATTCCCAGAGGTCAGGGTTTCCAGTCGACTGGAGCACAGACCTGAACAGTTTGTTGGGTGTGTGTGTGTGTGTGTGTTACCCATTTGATTTTAACTCTAAAAGTCTGACCATCACACGCCTGAGTGCACATGTGTGAGCTGTGTCGGCTAGGATGTCTCCCACACACAGTATTCGCCCAGTGCAGCCGCTGGACCCTCGTCCAATTACTGTGTGTTTGTGAAACAGAGCAGGACACGTCAAAGCCAAGACGGAGCAGAGCCATAAAACCCAAATCAGAGTTGGGCAGACCTTCGCTCTAACATCTGACCAACACATTAACCATCTTTCTGACACTCACTCATTGATATGCATCACTCACCTCAACAAACGGCCCCCTGACAGTTTTTTTAAAACAGCTTCTTTATTGTGTCCTATTGTATGAATTTGGTGGTTAGAGCTTTAGGAGCTGACTTCAAGCACCTCGGCGTGATTATCCAATAAAAGGTTTCACCCAATTGAAATATTACTTTCACCATTATTAGCTGTGAGTTTAATGGAGGCCATGGGGAGCACACACACACACACACACAGAGGAGAGAGGCAGAGGGGGTTTGTCCCTGGTGGACTATTGGCAGCACGAGTATTGTTACACGCTTTGCTTGGTTAAGCCACTGCAGTGGCGGAGAAGTTGAAGTACATTAGGAATTCCTGGGCTGCCTTCAATTTAGGATCCCTAATGAAAACCACTGCTCCGAGTGGGGGCGGTGGCGGCGGCGGCGGTGGCGGTGTTGGGTGGGGGACTTTAGGGTGGATAAAGTGTTACACCAGCTGTTTTCTCTGATGTGTGTGTGGTGTGTCATAAATGTTTGGAGGAGGCGGCGGAGGTGTACCGACGAGCCTCCGCACTAATGGACTGGAGCAGGTCGTCGGCAGGTTCAAAGAAGAAGGCGAGGTCCAAAGATCAGGCCGGACATCTTTGTTAGCACCTGTTATTTCAGTTGTTTTCTGTCAGAACTTTGTCTAGAAAAAGTGACCTGTTGCACTTATTTGAGCTGACTAGAAAGTGTAGCAAGCAACTTCTTTCGAAAACAATTCATTTTCTGATGACTTTATACCATGTGCTTCATGTTTTTATTGAAACATTTAGCTAGTTTTGCTAATTCTCAACCATTTTTAAACATTTCCATAATAACCACTAGCTGTAGTCCAGATCAGTGTTTCCCAAACTTTTTTTCAGTCACAAACCTTTGTGACCCAAGTCAATAGACACTATTTATAAACTCCTGGGAAACACGATGCAAGACGACCCAAAAAAAAAAAATCTCTTGTGAACCACCTGAGGGTTGCGACCCAGTCTTTGCGAAACAATGGTCCAGATTACTGAAAGATAATCTTGTAGTAATTTAAATCAAACGTGATGGTCACCTTTTAGCTGCTTGCACTACTTTTTCGGTGATCGTCACAGAGCAATTATAATTTACTTATTCCATTTTTAATCTCCTACCGCAGGTTAAGCTTTTTATCGTGAAAAATATGATGATCCTTTGTTTACTTTAATTATTTAACTACATTTACTCTTTTTTACTTAAGAGGGCGAACTCTAATGTACAATAAAAAATGTTTGAAACTTTCATTCACATTTTAATTACATTATCATCTGTATTTCTTTCCTTAATAAATCTGCAAAAAGAGAGTTTTTTTTTTTTTATCATCAAAATACATGTGTTCAATGAATAAGCTCTATCTGTGCTACCTGGTACCATAGAGTCTGGCAGAAACATCACTGACTCTTTATGTGACTATGACATTTGATGGTCTCCATGTTGTATAGAAGCTGCTCAGATAAAGACTTTTACTAAAAGTCAGGTTTTTATACTCACACATGGGATTGTTTGGAGTTTTCGTGTCAATATAATCGTTGAACTCCACGAGGAACTCGGTGTTGTTTTTATTCTTGTCAGGTGGCTTCAGGTCCTTGCAGTATGGCCTGTGGGAACCAGAGCAACACTGGAGTGAATTCAACAAAAGTGAATAAAGAACTTTGCTTCGGCGCTGTGTCATTCTCCTGGTATTATTATAAGTAGACAAAAACACAACACATTTTAAATCATCTGTAGAACACGATCTTACCTCGGTGCAATAAAAGTATAGCCGTATTCATCAAACTTCTCTGCCAGAAGACTTTCAGAAACTGGTGGAAAAATGCAAAAATGATGACTCAGTATAAAAATGTTGACAGGTCAAAAACTGCTAGAATACATGCTACGTGTTTTTGACCAGAACAATGTAATTATGAGTCAATTCTAAGTATAATTTTATTTCGTGCATCTTGTTCGGAATCTATGGATACAGATTAACAGTAATATTTTTGCAACAGTTTGACTGGAATCTGGAGCTACTGAGAAACACTGACCAACATCAACACAAAAAAACTTCCACAATTAAATTGAATGAACTAAAGCTGAATTTAATAAAATCACTTGATGTGTTGTTGAAAAGTTTTCAATTTCACCAATTATTAAGTTTGTCTGAACGCTATGTCTGCGACAGCGACTGGCAGAACAAAAACTGTTCCACTAGTAAAAATCAAATAGAATAAACCTAGAAATAGAGCTTCTTAGGAGCTCTTTGTGTGGGTTCTCTTTCTTCATTTCCTGTTAGTAAATCAGCATCGTATTCAACCAAACAGGACCAGGTTTCAAGTACAGTCCTTCGTGAGTCAATTGAAACTTTGTGATCATTAAATGTTATTACATACAATTTTAATGACATTTTTGTTTGGTGGTACTTTGTGGGATTTTTTTTTTTTAAATCTCCAATGTGTATATTGCTCAATAATGTTAGGAGAAAAATACGTTTCACACTTTTTTTATTTTATTTGACTAAGAACTTCAGCAGCCAAATATTTTATTCTCCTCTACTATTTATCTTTGTCTTATTGATTTAAACCTTGATGTTAAGGACTGCTTGAGTGAAGGACCAACAGGACTTTTAAAACAGAAGGAGGGAGATGAAAGTAAAAGGAAAATGGGGCAGAAAAAAGAAAATACTTGCCATTTTTCCCTGAAGTGGAAAAAAAATCCCAGCAGAGAGAAAGTGAGCGCAGGAGAGAGTCATTGATCCCCGAGGGAGGTTTGAGACGAGAGGGAAAAGAAAGGGAGGGAAAAGGAGACAGGGTAAAACCACAGGTGTCAAAGGTGACAATATTTTATTCACAGACCAAGTCCTGAATAGAAATATCGCATTCCAAACAAAAGGTTCAGGTCTTTGGGTGTAGATGGAGACAATGTGGACGTTTACGTAGACGGGCAGGGTTTTTTTTTTTTTTTTTTTTTTTTCAAATGTGGTCACAAGTGTTTAACGTGATGATGTAGATGTGTTTTTAGCACGAGCATTAGCATTCTTCTGGTGATACAGTAGATCCGAGGGATTTAGCTCATGTCAGTGATGTATTTGCGTTGCAATAACACACATCAGAGTGTGCGGAGGAATATGAACCGCAGCTCGTAACCTTGACGTTTTCCTTTGACATTCTCCAAAGCACATTGTGTCGACAGTTGATTATAAAGTACAGCAAAGGTTCTCATGACGACATGGGCTACTTCTCGTCCTCTTCGGTGGTCGTGATTGGGAAATAATTGCACCCATGTGGGTTGTCTTTGATATATGACCATAACTTATTAATCCTACAGAGCATCCAGTGATGATGGATCACGCTGAGATGCAGGGAGTGACGGCCATGTGCATATACTGGAGCTGTGCATGTGTTTTCACACTGATGATGACCTTCCTGACAGTTTTGTGTGTTTTTTTCTATATAAAATTAAATGAAATAACTAAAATCTGAAAGTTGGATTTCTATGGAATCTTTGTCCAATAATCAACAGGACCCAGGAAAATACATTATCATTAAAATGTTTTCAATGACAAACTCAACTTTATGAGGAAACAGAAACTCCCAAAACATCAGAAAAGTAACAAGAAGGGATTTCTGTAAATTCCCAAGTTAACTATTTCACCAACAAATAACACACAGGTTTGGGTTTTGCTGAACAGAGATATTAAGGGACGTCGGCCTGTTACTGATCACATGTTATATTACTGAGAAACCACTGTGTGTAAATACTTTAAGTTCTACTTTTCCTACTTTTACATAGCCGTAACATACTGTTAAATACTTTCTTAATTTCTGTGACCATTGATTGATCTATCACCAACGAGTTGATGATCTAATCTAATCTAATCTAATCTAATCTAATCTAATCTAATCTAATCTAATCTATGATTATTCAGTTTGGTCTAATCTAATCTGGTCCACTTTGATTTAATCAGATCTAAACCCAGTCTAGTTAAATCAGATGTGATCTAGCCTAGCCAAAACGAATCCAATTCAATCCAATTGATCTGATCACATGTATTCTAATCTAATCTAATCTAATTACATTTGATCAAATTAAAGCTACCCCACTTCAATTCTTTTCTAGTCTATCCTAGATTAATTTAATCTAATCTAATCTAACCAGCTCTGATCTGATGTACTCTCAGCCAGTCCAGTCCAGTCCAGTCCAGATCAGTCCACTTTAATCTAATCTAATCTAATCTAATCTAATCTAATCTAATCTAATCTAATCTATATAATGCAATAAGTCATGAAGAATTCACGTGCCGTAAGAGCTCCAGTTTAAACTCCTGTCTCATGTGTCCAACCTTAGAGCCTATAGGAATCCTTTTATTAAAAACAGCCACGCAGCTGTGATAGCCATTGCTTCACGGATGCTTCTGGGAAATCAGTATCACTGAACACAGGTCTTTGCTCCAGAAAAGTCTTGTAAGACAACTTCACAGCAACCACCGACTGTCAAGCTGGTCTTTTCTAACAGCAAGACGAGGCAAAAAGTTGCTGGCAAAAATCACATTCAGATTTAAATCTGAGTTTTTGAATAATAACAAATATAAATAGCTGTCCCAGTGGTAAACATCCATCCTCACCATCTCATTCAATTTAAAGTGTTTTTTCTTCTTTTATCTTCTGCCTCATAAATAAAGGATCAAGTGAATTTACCTGGAAACATTTAGCAGAGTGCCCACTTCTTCCGGAAATGAGGTTAGTATTGTTGACAAGTGAACAAAAACACACAACATGCAGCTACAATTGACTGAAATGTAAACAGTTCGCAGCATGAACCAATTTAACACATAGGAGCAGGCGAGAGGAGAAGCCACAAAGACGTAAATGCATGACAAAGGAAACAAGAACCGGGCATGGTATGTTTTAAAATTGACATTTATATTCTCCCTCTGAAAACAGGGAATGAAACATACACGAGTCAGGCTTCAAGTTCAGATGGACCGCAAAGTGATTTTGGATTTAGTGCCAACAGACGGGATGACAAAATGATGACAAAGCGCATGAGAGGACAAT
>NC_024314.1:21795134-21797082 GCF_000523025.1 Cynoglossus semilaevis | reverse complement strand
GCAGTAAAAAAAAGTAAAAAAAAAAAACCCCAAGTGATTCAAACAGATAAATAAACAGATGAATGAAGGAGACCTAAGTACAGAGTCACAGCTTTCTCCTTGATGGCTTCACCTTTAGCTGATCATAATACAAACATCCTGTCCTGGGTTCTGCCTGCTGCAGCCGCTTCGTGCCAAAACCACATCAGAGGGCAATTTGACCAGGTGGGGGTTAAGCACATACATGCGTCTGACGAGACACACAGACACACACACACACACACACACACACACACCGTCTGCGGAACGCCGTGTGGGTAAGTGTTTGTATGCCAAGTGCTCCTTCTGAGAGCGTTATTTCTCAAAAACCATTGGATAAAGACAAGAAGAAGACGACATCAACACTATTCTGAGATTGTGATGTGAAAAAGAAGTGAAACTACATCCAAAGGGTCAGACAGGGGTGGAAGGGAGCTCAAAGTATGGAAGGATGAGAAAAAGGAGAGGAGGTGAAGGATACTTGCCCAAAAATGCTGCAGGGGTTCCGACACAGCAGGAGTGGTAAAAACAGGAGGAAGAAAAAGGACAACAGGGAGTCAGGAAGAAGAAAAACGTCGATTACTTCAATCCTGAGTTGAAGTAAACAGTCAGTAACAGATAGACAGGGTGCATCATGTCATGGAGTGGGAAGTGTGTGTTTACTTTGTTACCTCCATAGGAATGTCGATAGAAATAAACACAATTTCTCAAGTTGTATTGTCCTGATAATGACCAAGGCTCGACAAAGAAATGACTTGGCACTATTGTCTAAGGTCATAGGTCACAGTCAGACAGTATCCAGACTTTTCTTAGATGTTGGGAATGTCACTAATGCAACTCAGGCGATCGTTGACTTAGTCTGACATACACTGACGTCTCGTGTTTACCTCCATGTCCCGAGCCTGTTTATTTGACAATGAGTGTGTTAGGTTACAAAAAAGCATTTAATGATTTATTTAATTTATGGTTTGGTCCAAATTTTGTAGCTACGTCCCATCAATTATTCACCAGATACCTTGGCTGACTTACTTTCGTAGTAAGAAAGTTTGGGCCGACTCATTAACTAATTTCACAGCCCTGTTCTTGAACAGCATGTTCAGAAATCTCCTTAAACGTAATCAAAGTTCAAGTGTTGTCCAATGTTTGGGTTACTGGGTCAGTGCATGTTTTATCCTTTATCCAACAACTTGACGTTGTCTGGTGTCGGCCATATGACCATAATGTTTTATCCTTTATCCAACAACTTGAAGTTGTCTGGTGTCTGGGGTTGGCCATATGACCATGCAACATGGATATGATTTTAATATTGGAGTCATTCATTGTTGAAGCCAATCAGGGAATAAAGCCAGCGGTGGCTCGAGCAGAAGCATCTGAACAAACCTACAGTATGTATGTAAAAATGTGTGCATTTTAAATGATATAAGCACGGTGGACGGTGAGGGCGGGGGTGGGGGTGGGGGGCAGTGTACACAGTGACATTGTGGAAAACCTGGTTCGTGTTTGGGGACAAACATGATTCTAAGCCTGAAGTTTTGGTTCATGTCAACGTGAGATTTAGGACGTGGTTAGTGTGTGGTGGTTATGGTTTTGATTAGAGTTCAGAGTAAATCAAACATCGTCTTCAGTGACACAAACAAACCAAGCGTGCGTGTTTTCATACCAGAAAGCACTGACATATTTGTGAAATTTCAATAATTTTCACCAATAAAAATGAAGATGTAAGAGGCAGGATGGATAAGAATGTTTTGTGCCCAACATTTGAGAATGTTTGTTATAAAATGTGTTTACTCAGCCCTCACTCTGAGGCTGCATTTGGTTGATAAATCCACTTTGCCAATAATAATTTGTTATTTCCACCCGCCGCTAATGTGTTCAAGGACACTGTGACGTACAGAGTTGCGAAACGATAACAAAAACATGCGGGCCTGAC
>NC_024314.1:21788374-21794828 GCF_000523025.1 Cynoglossus semilaevis | reverse complement strand
TATATATATATATATATAGGGGTGCAACGATACACAAAATTCACAGTTCAGTTCAACGCTTTAGTGTCGCGGTTCGATATTTTTTTTCGATACATAAAGGAGAAACTCCCATGCCTTTTTTAACTTGTAGTTCAATGAAATTCAACAACTCAAAAGTGAGAGTTTTTCATTTAAATTATATGTTTTTTGGTGCAGCTATACCAGCTTCCTCTTCTACTCTGCACACTAAGAAGTTAGCCATTAGCCGTGATGAAACATGCTAGTTTTACATGTAGCATCTTGGTGTGAATGAATGTGGGCGGCACAGCTTGAAAACGCAGCCTAAGGCAGAGGAGTCGGCCGTGGATCCACTAAGTGTTCAGAGGTTGATCATTGTCAGAAGTTGATAAAATGAATATAAAATTTTAAAAAATGTATATATGTTGTTTTTAATTACCAACGTTTTAGGTAGTCCATTATTATGTTGAAAACAGAGTAATTGAAGAATCAGTGGTATATGTTCAAATGTAAAACTGTAAATTATAAGGAGGACAGATTAATAAAGGATGGCTCCAGACACACACACACACAAACAGAGAGAGAGAGAGAGAGACAATAAAACTGTCTTTTGTCTCACACTTTGAGCGAGTGACACATTTTTCCACTGGGACCAGACGGAGCTTAAAAAAAAAACAGACAGGACTTGACAGTGTCACACATGTGGCGTCTCTGATCCTGCGTGTACCGTTTACTATCACATCGCATGAACGCGTTCACATGCAGTGAATTTCACTTTTACACACACACATTGAAAGGAGACAGCGGAGCCACACAGCACGACGTCTGGCGACAAAACGCGACGGACACCGCGCCACATCTGAGGCTCTGCACATGGGGGGGGGGGGGGGGGGTGTGAGTGTAGAGAACTGTACATGTGTGGAGTGCTGTGGATGACGGATAGGAACCATAAGCTGAGGCACACACATTTTTCCCAGGGTTGTGTGTCGGGATGACAGTGGACAGAGTGTATCCGCGGTCACAGACGAAGAGACAGAAATATTAAGAGGTGGAACTTACATCTCGCCTGGGTGATTGTGTCACCGATTGTGGCCCGGATGTAATGCATACTGTACTCAGGTAGAACCAGGGCCAGGCTGAGGGAGACGGGGACAAGTTTTGGGGACACTTAGTGTTACGGACATTTCATTTTTGTATACAAAAAGTCCTCCCCGGGTTATTTTAGTTTTCTGTAAGTGTAAAAAGTCCTGCAAGAAATAGCTTTAAAGAAAAACACACTCTTGAGAGAAACAAGACATTTCTTAAAAATGTTTGGTTAAACATTAATTTCCCTTATTCTTGGTTTATAGTAAAATCAAATTCATGTCATATATACGTTTTTTTTTTTGTATTTTTGACTATCATTGTTTTTAATTTATGTTTTTATATAGATTTTTAATGATTCATTTCTCACCTGTAATCTGTCCCCTTCACGGGTGCATAGGTGTATGACCTCTGACCTTGGTCCATGTAGCGCTTAGGGTGAAAAAGATATTTCAATTTAGAAAAAAAAGTAGCTGGATTTTAATTTATTATTACACTGCACAGGGTTTGAAGCTCACCTCGTCTTGTGACTTCACCAGAGTAGCTATTGTGTAATCCCCTGTTAACCCGTCAATCATTTTCTTCCGTATCTGTTAATGACACATAATAAAATCGAGGCTTAATGAAAAAACGTGCTGGGATTATTTCTGACGCAAATCCTTGAGCTACAAAAGGGGACGAGAAAACTATTTCACCGACCTCCACTTTGATCTCGCTCTCCATCTCGGCGTCCAGGAAGTCGAGCGTCACAGGTTCATTAAACTTGGCGGTCTGCACGGAGAGAAAATCACGAGTTGTTTGGTTAAAACAATTAAGGAAAAATAAAAGAAAGCATTTCATCCTCATTAAAGTGGAGTAATTTATAATGTGAGGGTAAATTTGAGAACACAACCAACGCAACACACAGTAACACGCCAAGCACTTGGACAGAAAACATAAGAGGAAACATGTTCCTCTTATAAAACAAACATCATCCTGCAGCCACATGCGTGTCGTAAAAGAGAAGTGAAAAACGCCATGTTTCATAACGCAGATAACGACAAAGAATGGTTTGTGCAAACGTGCCACGCAGAATAATGGGCTGCTAAAATGTTTGTAGGCTGCGGGTGATGATGAACTGTGGTGAAAGACCCATTTCTGGGCCAGATGATGTGGTCGTTTTAATGGTAGGAATCGCTTTGTTTCATCAAAACCTTTCAGAGAATTATATCTTCTATTAAAAAACAATAATAACAGGATTAAAAACATTGATTGTTCCACATAACAACAGATTGTCTTTTTCCCCTCCTTCATCTCCTGCTTCTGTTTCTTCTACTCCTTCCTCTTCTTGCTTCGTTTTCTTTTTCATGTTGCTTATCTTTATCCCTTCTTGTTATTCTTTCTCTCTTTTTCTTCCTCCTTAATCTTCTCTTAATCTTATCTTTTCTTATTATTTTTTTCTCCTTCTGTTTTCCCTTTCTTCACCTAAGAATTCCTCCTTAATCTTCTCTTAATCTTATCGTTTCTTATTATTTTTTCTCCTTCTTTTTTTTTCTTTTTTTCACCTAAGAACGCTGTATTTTTTAGGACTGTCACCTGAGGTCACTGTGACATGGCCTTACCAGATTTGTTTATCACGCCCCCTGCTGTTTGGCCGTTATTCTAAGACTGCAAGGGCATGGTGGCCTCTCAATGTGACATCCATACAAAAGAAACAGCTGTTAAGGACATTATTATCTGCATTAATACAACCAGGAGAAACAATATAGTCAGCTTTTAGGCCTGACGACTTGAGGGCATGGGGAGGTGCTCTGGCCTAGGAGCGCCACCTGCAGGCTTAGTTGTTTTAATAGGACACACAAAACACCAAAGAAGGTAAACCATCTTACTAGTGGCTGGAGATTAGGGTGGAGTAGCACATATCCGTTTGGATCGATGGCAAAGTAGTAACCGTTTGGTCCAAACTATAACAAGAAGCAACAAAGAAGTGAGAAAAATTAAAGTATCTGCTGAAGGAGGAGGTGAACAATCATTTCGTAGCGTTTCTTACGGTGAACCGAGGCGTGAGTCTCTTGATGTCCTCCAGGGAAACATCAATAGCCATCACCCCCAGGATGAGCTGGTTCTGGGATTTCTGCAGCAGAAAAAATAATCCATATGTAAAGTCAGTGTAGGTCCTGCAGTTCCTTCAGGATGAATCAAATCCCCTATGTGTGTTCTGTGGGACTTAAAGGAAATAAAGTGCTGCAGAAATCTGCTCTATCTCATTCCCAGTGCTCTAACAGGACTCCATGAGTCACTGACAAGGAATTCCGGCCTTGTTTTCCGTCCTGGTGGAGGTAAACCCCGAGCACTCATTCACCAGATAGGACATTTTTAAAACTCATCTTGAAGCACTTAGCTACCGGATCATTTATCGCTCTGATCCACAGGTTTGATCTCCTTGTAACTTTGGAAAACGTTCCTCCTGCAGAGGCATGTGGGAGCGGTTTGAGGGACCCGGGTGTCAAACGGGGGATTTTGAAAGACGGGCCACAAGAAGGGAGAAGATAAAAGAGGGGGATGAGACGATAATGGGTGATTATTTATGTTGTATATTTAAGTTCTGGTCTGGATAACATTAGCATGTGTCACAAAGGTTCCGACATGAAGGCCCACCCCAGGGGTTCCCAGTGTAAGACAACAAGTTTACTCAGCAAGTGTGTGAATCAGTAAACCTGGGGTTTTATGAATGAAGACCTACTGTGGATTTAAGGAGGAATTTAAAGTGTTACTCATGTGAATTTATTCAGAATACAAAAAAAATGCTCAGCTTTTCTGAACAGAGTTGGTTTATTAAGACATGTTCATGTCAGAAGTGTTAGAAATGAAGGGAAAAAAATCAAGTATTATTTATAATAATTATATATCTGTTAACAAAATGAAAAATTAGACCTTGATAAATAAGTAACTAAGTTCAGTAAGTTCAATTAAAAAATACAAAAAAACAAGATCTTGTTTAAATGTCTGTTTTAATTTTAAAACCTGTTTTAATTCATTATTTTTCTATAAACATTTGAAACATTTAACATCAAGAACTCAAAAGGTAAGGAGGAAATAACCTGACAAGAAATTGTTAAAACTGTCCCAAAAAAAAAAACAATTTCTTTTTTTTTTTTAAATGTACAAACTAAAACTACAAAAACTTTCTTGTAGTTAAAGGCAATAAGAAATATTTTTACAATTTGGCCTTTTAAATTTTGTTTGTGGTACTGTAAGTGTTTTTTTTTTCCCCATACCTTTGAACCAGTACTGGTTTTGTTGAAGACAGGCAGGGTTCCAGTAATGACCAGGCCGAGCTCCTGCAGGATCAAACACACACACGACATGTCGGATGTAAAAACCATTGTTTCAATCATGTCACGTTCATTTCACAGCAGCACAAACTCACGTTTGATTCAGGACAAAAATCAAAAATCAAAAACCTCTGCATGTTTCATTTGTGAACCAGTGAGCCGTTAGAAAAAAGCCAGCCGCCACGTCACAGAAAAAAAGACTTTTCCATTTTACAAAAGGCAGAGGCCTTTCTGTTGCTAACAAGGTCAATACAGTCCCAAACGTTGACAGCGTCTTATCAGGAAACTGATGACAATAACTGAAGCATTTGGCTCAGTCGGCCAGGACTGACTTTCTTATCTACACCCACCTCCTCGAGTAAATCTGGAGGGAAGCTTAAGAGCAACAAATATTATTGCACGCAGAGTGTTTTTTTTTTTTTTTTAAGTTAATCAGTCTTTGTCACAAATACCGCTGCAACACAGATGGAGTGGAGTTTTACAAAGTGCAAATGTTTGGCATCAGAGGCGGAGACTTTTCTGAAGTCCTACATCTGACACAAAGCAGATTTTCTCCCAATTTTGGCCAAAGGCTCCACATGTAACTCAGAAAAAAAAAAGACAATGTGGAGCGTACCAGTGCGTCCAGGTAGACGTTGGTCCACTGAACCTGCTTGGCCCTCTCATTGGCCTTCACCATTGGTCTGCCCAAAACATCAAGGTACTCCTGTGAAAGCAAGGCACAGAAAAATTATATGAAGAGTCTGCATAGAAGCTGTTCGGACACAAGAGGGCAGAGCGCGTGTGGTAAAAAGTTTATATGACGAGTTGGCTGTGATGTGTGGTCCATAAAAAGTAAAAATAAAACTAAAGATAATTAATAGGGTTATGAATTAAAATTGAAGAATAAGAATGGGCAGAATGAGACGCATTTCCCTTTTAACTCACTTATCGTTACTTAAATCAGCGTTTATTTCGTCAACTTGTAAACACAACAACCTTACCTTCTAATTAGAAAACTGGACGAGAACTATATAAGAAATTATATGGACTAAATGACGACGAAGAAATCTACCAACGGTTAAAAATAGGACGAAAAAAAAATCTGAGAGGGGCGAGTCCAATCAGCCAATCACAGGTACGTTAGTTGCTTGTGAGGTGGGAGGTACAAACGTAGCATATGTTTGTACGATAAATAACCAAGAATCCAGCGTGTGGTCCATGAGCTCGTTCTCCTAATGATTGACATCATATCTCTGAATTTTCATTTTTTTTCCTACTTTAATAGAGGACAGACCTGAGACGAGGCAATGACGTCACCTCGGATGCACTCTCTCAGTGGGTGAGACTCTCATTATAAACAAACAGGTGCGGGTTGCCATTTTATTCATTGCAGACATGTTTTTCATCCACGCTGACCTCTCTCTTCCACTCCTCTTATATCTTTAATGAACGTATGTGGAAATGTTTAGTTTAGCTAACGTCATAAAACCACAGAGCAAAGTCGGCATAGCATAGCAGTCTCATTGGCTTCACATTTCTATTATTTCATTATCTTCAAACAGGTTGCTGCAGGTGCATGAGTTAATGATGGTGGTAATAATATCACTGATATAATATGATGTTAACAAGGTCCGTGAAGGCAAAGAGCCCGTTAAAACTAAAGGAACATAAGGGGGACCATCACAAGAAGGTGAAGAAGAACGGGTACAGGCTTCATTCAGACCAGGGGTGTCAAACTCATTTTCACCAGAGTCCACATCAGCCATACAGTTCCTGTTGAAGGGCCGGTTTTAAATGGAACACTGTATAGATCAGGGGTCCCCAACCCCTGCTTCGCGGACCAGTACCGGTCCATAGGTCATTTGGTACCGGCCGGCAGTGGGACACAGTGAAAAAATGACAAAAAAAAAAAAATGACGATAATCTGGCAACATTTTAAAATAAAAGTCATTCAGACTTAGATACAAACAGAACAGAGTCTGGTATAGATGTAGCTCCTCCATAACAGACTAATATATGTTTCTGCAATTGATTAATATTTATTCAAGCTACAAATATTGTTCATTGCTGTGTAATAA
>NC_024314.1:21750112-21788317 GCF_000523025.1 Cynoglossus semilaevis | reverse complement strand
GTCTTTATTAAATGCTTTTTAAGCTCCCGCGGGCCACACAAAATGGCTTGGTGGGCCGCATTTGGCCCCCGGGCCTTGAGTTTGACACGTATGATTTAGACCATTAACAGTTTCAAAATCTACCACTGTATACTTTATATATTTTTATATGGAATTATTATTAAATGTCGCGTTGCAAGAGCAGCTGTCAAATTTTGTCTTAGCCAATTACACATTTACCTCACCCGTGTGTCGTAAACAACAACCTCACAATGTCGCTGCATCTGATGTTTACACTAACTCACCTGTGTGTTGAGTCTAATGGCACCGATGGAAGGAATCTCGTAGTAATAGCCTGAGAGAAAAGGATCATAAAGTCATTTTTGTATTCATTTTTGAAAGATGACAAAAATATCTTTTATTAAATCTAAAGAAGTATCAATTTTATTGGTCATTGCATTTTAACAGACACATGTAAACACACACAGTCTGATCCCAATGCCACCAGGCCAGTGGGGTGTGGTTATTGTTAAAGAAAAACATTGATCAGATTTTTCATAATATTTGCCAATAAAAAAATCAGGAATTTTTCCAGCAACTGTCTCAACACGAGAAATTATTATAAATTCATTGAATCCACCTTCTCTCACCTTTGTTTGCACAGGCCATCCACTGTATTGGTCCCTTGTCGTAGTTGTGTTGACCTACTGAAAATGTGAAGATGCGAACCTGTAAAAGTTTTTGAGGAAAATTATTATTATGAATACAAAACAGAGCAAGAAATGGATTTGTTTTTTCAAATGTGAGGATATTCCTACCGCTTGTTTTGGGTTGTACTTCTGAAAGATCTCCTCTGCTCTTTCCTCTCCACCGTCAGTGAAGAGCATGATGATCTTGTTGCAGTTTGCTCTGGAGACGTTCATCTAAAAAAAAAAAACCCCAAATAGCTTACTAAAGTAATTGTTTATTATTATTAGTTTTCTTTTGAGGAAAAAAAAGATAGAAAGAAAAGAATAAAAGAAAGGAAATGCACCGATTACAAAAAATATTGTACGATGAATAACCGCAATGTCTATAAATCGCCACAAGAGGTCAACATACACTCACTATTCAAGACCCCAGAAACTCGTTTTTTTTGTGGGCAGTGTCTCGTCAAGATTGAACTACAAATAAAAAACTAACCTACATGAAAATATGTCTTTGATCAAGGGGATTTTAAATACAATCATTACCCAAATTAATACTTGTTAATTAATACTCCACACCACACATGACACTGACTGATATTCCACACCAGAAGTTACCTGTGCGAGCTGCTCGAAGGCCAACTCAAAACCACCCTTGTAGTTGGTCATGCCCTTGGCCACGATGTCCTTCACGGCGTCCTGGAGGATCCTCTTGTTGCGAACGTTAGCCTGCACCAGGTTCTGGAAACACGCTGCATACGAGGCCTTTTCATTGAACTGAGGGGGGAAACAGGTAAGGAGGGATGATGGGAAATGGTAGGTAGACATGACCTGCACATATCTTCTGTTCAATATGTGACCACTGGTCCCTTGGCTGCAGAGTCACGAAGTGTCCCTTTAAACTCTCAATAACATTTAAAGAGAGATCATATGATTTCATAAGGAAATAAATGAATTAGTGACAAATGATATTGAAGAAAAGCAAATCTGCTTTAGTAACACAGTTGGCCTCAGTGATGTAACATTTGCTAACGCGCTAATGAAATCATATTTTAATCAAATCTGCACAGACCGAAGGGAACTATAGAAGGACAGAAGGAAAGGAAGGAAGGACGTGAAGACGGTGGTATAAGGAGGAGAAGAAGAAACACAAAACATTTTAGTTACTGCATAAGCCTCAGGTCTAGACAGACACAAATAGAGACGTTAAATTAGCTTCAGAGGAATCAGAAAATGCTTGAATTGGAGACAGAGATAAAATCCTGATCATTTAAACTATGCATAAATCAAAGTTCACACGTAGATATTCACAGGGGAAGCAGGGATGTTAGCATTGTGTACATGACCCAAAGTTAGTCGCGAATATAAGTGATTAAAACAAGTTCCACTGAAGTAAGGTTCCAGTTTCCTCATTAACATATCCTTATAAGCTTTGTGTTAACGTTCTTCATTCTTTGCTAACCTTTGTTGGGTCTGAAAAGACGTTAGTCATCTGTTTAGCAAATTGTAGCTGCTGGCAACCAGCTAAGCATTTCTCAGGCTACGCTGAGCTAGCTCATGCTAATTTTAACTGTTATCTTGTGATAAGTGAATTAATATTGTGACTCACTTTGCAAAGCTATTATTGTGACATTAAGTTATCCTTTGGCCATTTTTTTTAATTATAGCAAATTTATTTTACCCATTTCTGATAACACAGAAACAGGTGATTGTAAACCTAACTTTAATAGCTATTTATTTGCTAATATGTTAATGCTGTTAGCCCATTGTTCAGCTTTCTTTAACGTACATCGAATATGTGGCTTACAAATTATGTAAGTAAAACTTTTTCTAATAATTTAGGATTTTTCTGTACTGGATAACTCTGGACGTAAGTGATTTTGTTCCTTTTTTTTACACGACTTTTGAAATATTCAGAGAGAATCCATACTTCTCAGAATATCTGCCATATTTATACAAGTGTCAACATATAGGTTCAATTCAAAACATACTGGATGAAACTTTGGGGCAAAAAAACCAACAACTAACTACAACACAGATACAAAACACTGGATTTTCACTTGGATATGAAGAGAAATATACACTATAACTTGACCTATTTTAAAAAGTATACATAGCACATACATAATATACAGTACTTACAGTATAAATACCATAATAACGCATGAATAATCTTGATTTACTGAGTTTGATGGCACCGATATAGTTTAAACGCTGCTGTCTGATTCAATTAAATTCAAAAGCCTTTTTTTTCTCGGCTGATTTGAAAGCTCCAAAAAAACCCCATAAAGAACAGCTTTATCACAGGCAGTAAAAGGAAATGTAATGAATGGTTAGTGAGGAAAGAAATCCAGATACGTAATTCATATTCCAACCTGACAAAGAAAAATCAGAGTGCAACTGAGAGATGGAGTATTCAAACATGACGTACCCTGCAGCCAAAAATGCAATTTAAGATTGACATTAATGAATAAAGAGCTAATCCATTAGAAAATAAATAAATAATGTCATGTGAACTACACAGAATAAGAGAAAAGCAGTGAAAAGGGTGAGGGAACGATTAACAATGTTAGAAGCTTGTTAAACAACAGACGTCATCAGCATAAAAAGGTATTTTTGGAATTTCATTGCAACAAACAATAGACAGAATGTGAGCTTAGACAGTCTGGAGATCATTAAAGACTACAGGGGGAAATAGTTTAGATCAGCGCAGGTCATTTAAAATACAGGCAACGCATTTTATTTGTGTAAAACTTTTACTACAGAGCAGGTCTCCTTGCTAAGCGTCAACTCAACTTTTACGCCAAGTGTGCTAAGGCGATAATGTCGTTTATCAGGGTATTTATTTCTAGAATGATAACACATAGTGACAAGTAAGTTCATTGCTCACTGTCTCCCCCTGTGGGCTGGTGCAATTCCAAAATTAGCAATGCCAGCAATAAATGATTAAAGTATTTATTTTTTAAAAAAACAGGTTTTTAATGCTTTTAACGTTGACCTTTTTGTCACCTCTTTTATTGTTGCTTCAGTACAGACTACCACATTTTAAACTCTTATTTCTGTTTTTCCTTGGTAAAAAACTTTAATGGGCCTCACAGGACCAGTCTCGGCTAAACCAAATGATGGCTCAGGGTCTGGCAGAATTTCTATATGGCAAACAAGGAGATGTGCCATTTCATCCCAGTGATTCAGAGAAAAGTGTGATGAAGCCACAAACAGCCGTTCGTCAAACTCTCTCTCTCTCTGCGATACATGGGTCGCTCTGATGCTCCTGAGATATTGCGCTCATACATAAACACATACAGTACGTACGCCTGCACATATATACTGTAAATATACCCAATGGAACAATCTGAGTCAGATGGATGAGTAACCCAGCAGGCCATGCATCTATGCACACATGCAGCCACACTAAAGATCCACCCATGTGTCACTTTAAAGGTCAGTGCCATCTTTAAAGTGATGACTCAATCCGCAGGAGTGTGGCTACTAAAATGGAAAAGGCACAAATAATCCTGCCACCATTTAGCAGAGGTGCACCTGGGAATTCAATGTTAGGTGAAAGCAAGGGCGATTTTTGGTTCAACGTCACAGGAAACAATCAGTGCACGTCGTCATTTAAAGCTAACGGCCTTCAGCTGACGGTGTCAGACAGTAAATACGTGAACTAATCCGGTCATTTTTGTCAAAGTCATGGGAGTAGCCGTGTGAATACTCACAGACACCACGTTGACGAAGTCATCATCAGACAGCGTCTCCAGCATCTTGCTAACGGACGTGCGAATGAGTTTGAGCGTGAGACCTGAAACACTGCCACTCCTGTAAAAAAGAAGAACTGTTCTTACTGACCAGAACTAAAATGACCATGCAGATTACAGTGGTGTGTGTAAAGAGTGTGTCTTGTTCTTTCTTTGTCAATTAAGCAAAATAAATCTGATTTTGAGGACGGCACTCATGTTGTTTTGCTGTTAGCAAGATAGCTGTTTTGGAAAAATAATTACATTTACTATCTACTAATAATATAAAATGATGCACCAGCCATGATATTTTAACACAGTAAGGCTAAATTTGGTCCTTTCCACAGAGGCCAAAGAGCCACATGTGGCTCACGAGCCATAGGTTGCTAATCCCCGGTTGTAGATACTTAACACCATGTGAGTACATCTGACAGTAAATCTCCTAAAATAGTTTCCAAAATTTTAAAGAACAATCTTTGGATCCTCATTGGAAAATGTGTTTTTGTTTTTTTTTATGTTTCTCAAATCATACTGCATTCTTTAGAATTTCAAACGAGGTTAAAATGCAACCCTGAAGTTTTACAGAGCCTCCTCACACAAGTGAGTGTTATAAAACTATCAGGTTCTTTTTTTGGTTAACCATAAATCACTAAACTGATTAAAACACCACAGCGTCACAGCAGCCAGCATCTGCTGCACCGTAGTGACACGCAGTCGACAGTGAATAGAACTGGGTGAGTCATCACCGAGCACCGCTACAATATGAAAATGTCAGTGAATAAAAGTGCTAACGGGTGAAGGTTGGTGTTTTATTAGAAGACAAAAAAAAAACCCAACAGTTCAGTCTGACCGAGACATTCTGGTGTGTGGGACTGTTGTCAGTACAGTACAGTACACTGTGAACGCAGTTGTGTGGGACTGTTGTCAGTACAGTACACTGTGAACGCAGCCGAAATGAACTACTGGTCACACGTTTGTTAGAATAAACAAGTAAATAAAGGTTGAGGCGTGTGGGTCACAGCTGTCACTGTTGATGGTTTCACATCTTGACTTAGTCACCTGGACTATTTGACTATTAAAGGCACTGTTTTTGATGAATCATGAGGACATCACTTACGCGTCCACCAAGATCAGCATGTCCTTGGGTGACGCAGCTCCCTGAATGTACCTGGTGAGTAATAACAGACACATTAAGAGATACAAAAAAAAAAATGTCAAGATGATTATTGGAGAAGAAAAATAAAAATTGAAAAAATAAAACATAAAAAATTGGCTTGACTGTATGTCATAATGTCGTACTAGAAAATAATAATAATAATAATAATAATAATAACAATAATAATAACAATAATAATAATAATAATAATAATAATAATAATAATAATAATAATAATAATAATAATAATAATAATGATGATGTAATAATAAATAAATGTAATAATGATCACTGTAGAGATATTCTATAACAGCTTGGATTAAGCCAAAATATTTTTTTAAAGTTGGTAAAAATGGAGGCATTTGAATAAAAATGACCAAACTACATGCTAACATGCTAAAATTGCTAAATTTATTTAAATCAGACAAAACATAAAAATTGCCAAAGCATAACTAAGTGCTAGCCTAAAACTAGCCAAAAGTAAACTAAAAATATTCCCAAATTAGCTGCATGGTTGTGCACTCACCAAGGTCTCCTGCGTACATCATAGAGGTCGATCTTATTAGCCGAGTTGCTAACGTCCATCCAAGGGGATGCTGGGAGTTCAAGAGGAGAAAAAAAACTGTCTCATCTTTTCATTTGCCTTGTACTTCTTTACAGAAGTATTTTCAACATCAAAGTTCACAGAGAAACGTACTTTAAAGTTAGGAGTGAACAAGGTTTTAACAAAATCACCAATGTGACCAAATTAATCACAGTTCATGAGTTCGATCAGTTGCCTTCCTGGGGGCTTCTTACCTGGGTAGTACCGCGCCAGTCCGGTGGCAGAACCAAACACCTGCCAGAGAAGAGACGGATCGTCCGCTTTATTTTTCCGGAAAACTTCATCCAAGGCTTCTGTCCAGTTCAGCTCATTTAGAATGATGGTAGCTGCAAAACAAACGACGAGTGTCAAAAGTATTCTTTTATACCATATTACCAAATATCTTAAACTATAAGTCTTTGATTATATGTTACACACTCACAACTGAAGGACCTTAATATAAAGACTTCCTTCAAAAACACATATAGAACGCGACCAAAAGGAGCTAGCCACACTACAAAATTTAAACGGCCTGTGGACTACTTCTGGCCCATAAACCCCCCAAATTGGGTTAGTCAAACTAGATGTCAATAATGGTTTAATTTAGCTCTTGATGAGTTTTTTAAAAAGTTTCTTTACTTGTTAATTGGGATTAATTAAGTGGGAGCTTATATTCAGGTGCGCTCAATAGTCCGGAAATTACGGTAACTGATGGCACAGAGGCAGCAGAGCGAGACCTCTGCTTTAGAACAACCACAGACCACCCTTTTTCATAGACACCCACACAGGTCAAGTGCTAATAATGTGTGTCCCACAGACGTTAGCTCAGACCTACACCAACCTTGTACCTCAGTTGTCTGAGTTAACCCAGCTGGTTCTTCCTCCCTCTTCCCCACAGCTCCATTCTCATTTGTCGTAGTATTACAGAAAGAGTTTAGGCCCCGGCTTTGAACGACTCTCTGTGGTATCGTGAGGACAAAGCGTGTCCCAATGATAAGTGGCGACAATTTGTTCAAGCCTGATCTCCCTCCTCCCCGAGGACGAGCCATAATGGATTTGTCCTGCTGATTTCTCTGACACCAGGGTAACAAGACCTCACACAGAAAACCTTGGTGTTCACATTAAAGCAGTCCACAACACTGGAAGTCAACGCACTAACCAACCACCAAGTGATTTGTGCGAAGACATGATGAGCACATGAGGAAGGATGTGTCTTTTTTACGGGTTTCTTTATGTGAAATTGACAGACCCATTAAACGTACGTCTCTCGCAGGAGGAATTCTGGGGCAAACACACACTCACAAACAGGGTCGTGTCAGGCACCACAGCGGAGCTTGGGGCAACAATAATAAATATGTGGCGAGGCAGAATCTTCTCATCTGAGTCAGTCAAACACCGGAACAAATCACAGCTTCAGTGTAAACAGATCCATCTCTGTGGAGAAGATGCTGCCGACGCTGACTTGAGGACATGATGAAAAACAGAAATAAGCAGCGTGTATCACCACAGCACCGTAGGAATGAGTCAGTGTTGTCTGTCATGCAAAGAACCTTGAGTAAAAAGCTATGAAAAATATGTGGTTAATAAATATTTTTAATCAATGTGTTTTTGGCCCCTTGACGTGTGTTTCAAAGTTAGTAAGTAAGTTAGCTTGGGAAGTTGTTTGGCTATTTGTGTTTTGACAAACTCTAGGGGTCAACTTAAAAACTACAAGACAAATATCGGCTGCTATTTATGTTCAAGCGAATGTATATATATATATATATATTTGTCTTGATTGATCCATTTTTTTCACATATATATTATACATTGCCTTTAGAGAGATTGTAAATTAGCACATAGCTAAGTTAGCCATGTTATGCTAACTTATGTAAATAGTGGTGTTTGTAAAATACTTTTTAGCATACTATTAGCTAATTGTTTGGCCAATTATGTTTCCCCTAATAGTACGGCTATGCTAACATTAAACTAGTCTAATTGCTACTAAGTTTTGTTTCATTTTTGTTAGCATTTAGCTATAACTGGTTAAAGGCAAACACATTCCTGTATGTGGATTTAATTCTAGTTTTTTTAATCATTTACTTTTACTTTAATCTATTTTTATAACAGTTTGGTGCCTTTTGACTTATATGGGTTTGTTTTTTTGGTTTTTTTTGTAGCTATTTTTGTTTTTTGTTACAGCAAAAACATAATTTTCCCCAGACATTTCTGAAGAATTTGTTAACATTAATGTCTAAAGAAATAACAAACATTCCAATCAGTCAGATTAATACTAAGTCACATTACGTGGTGAGGTGAAGGACTGTACTGTGATTAATACTGCACATCGAGATTCAAATATCCATACGAAACTGCAGTTAAATTCTCATTAATTAAAAGTTTGAATTTCTCCACATTCGCAAAACAATACCTCAGTTAATTATCTGCATATTTTTAGCAGTGCAGAAGGGTAAGACTCACACAGCCATCAATCCAAATATCACACTGTTGACAAGTGAAGAAATTGGAGGCAATGAATGATTCATGGGTCAGGAGGGCATGGAGATGAATATGGAGGAGAAGTCGGCGAACATTCCCTGTAAGGCATGTAAATGTTTTCAAAACAAATGGAGCAGGATCTCGACAGTGAACAATGAGAGTGATGGGGATGTGAGGTGACGCAACGCCGGGCGAAGGCCTGCGGTGTTGGCTGTCATCAGCCTGCAGGCGGAGAGAAAAACTCACAGAGCATTTGTACGTAATTACATGCTGTTGGTTACAGTGATGAGAGCCTGCAATCATCCTATCAGAAGGAGCTCTTCAGCTCAATGATGCTGCTCAGCTCACAGCTGACTGGCACTGGTGGATGTGCAGACAGCAGCTGCAAAAGCAGGGGTGGGCAAACGTTTCTTAAGATCCAAGGTCCAAGATCTTAAGGGTCCAGATTTCAGAAGGTTGATGTCACGCAGTCAGAAAAATCAAACATCATCAACTGGATGCATTAATGCAGTGATCGTCAACTGGAGGCCCGCGGGCCGAATCTAGCCCACTGAACAGTCCAATCCGGACAAATATAGGATTCTAAAATGTTGAGGATCAAAGAGAAAATATTGTGTGGTCGCGACTATTAAAGCAACTGATAAAAACACCAACTGAGCAATAACCTGTCCTCCCACAAAACCACGGAGAACACGCCAAGTCCTCACCACTCTGATTGGAACATCTTAGGGAAGCATCCAGTGTGTCACCAGAACAGAGATCACAGATGTGAGGGCAGTGTTAAAGGAGTGAGATGACGATAGCTTACAGTTTGGCAGCCAGTTCTGCAAATAAACCGGGAAACGTGTCAAGGAGAAGAAAAAAAAAATCAATTTGTACACTATGAGCTTTGCCACAGGGGCAGTGACTTCAGCGACTCCGACACAAAAACACACACGCAGTGTCACAGCGTCTCTGATCAACGCAGCGTGTGCATGTTCCAGGCTGACAGGTGCCAGATGGAGTCGCTGCCAGTGGGCATCAGGAGCCCCTCCCGGGGCGTGACTCGCCCCCTCCTATCAAAACCTATCAAAACAAAATGAGTGACAGGCCGCATGAGATGTAAGACCTCATCATCACCATTGTTTTTTTTCTGTCTTCCTGAACTGACACACAACTTTAAAGTGCAGATTAGAGATTACAGTTATTGTTTATATTACCCCCCCCCCCAAGAAGATTTCAATCAGCAGAACTAAAGTGATGACCAAAGTAGGAAAATGTCTCTCCAACACTTGATGAAGAGACGATGAAGGCCAAAGACTTAAAGGCTGCAAAAGAACAGGAGAGAGGAGAAAACGATTGGGGGAAAAAGGAGGACAAAGAAGGGAGTGGTTCCAATGAAAGTCAAACCTAATTGCTGAAAAAGAGGCGGATGACACACATCTCTCCTTCAGAAATCGGTAAAAGCCACAAGGACGCCTGTCTTGTCTAGACAAAGTGTCCCCTAATCAAGTTACCAGGCCTTCCTTCCATAAAACAAGATAGAAGACCAGGGCGTGTCCACATGAGCGTGTGTCTCCCTTACAAAAACACACACACTTGAATACACATCGCCATGGCAACCTTGGCAGTGCCGGCCGGCCCGGATGGCATCAATGTGGCAGCTCATCCTCGGAAACAGACAGGAAAAGTGCAAAGGTGAGAAAGGCGTTGCGAGGCTGACGACACCTGTAGAGCTTCATTAGCTGCTGCTCCAGTGACCAACGACTGGACAGGAAACAGAAAAGTCCTTATTCCTGTTGGAGCGCTGTCTCAGCTTTTTATCTCATGTTTAAGAATTCAAGTTTGACAATTACAACGATATTCAAGGCCCATAGTGTCAAACATAAATCCGTCCCTAAATGAGAGTACTCCACCAGAGGGCACTCCAAGCTCAGCTTAACTTTTTAGCAATGCAAGTTTTTGTGCAAGAAAATTCTCACAAAGTTGATAATAATTTACGCATGATGTCACACGTGTTTGTCAGACTCAAATGAATACAAAACATCGGTTGAAATGATCAACTTTGGCCAAATATGCTCTGACCAATGAGGGTCAACTGTCACATAACTGTGTCACATAATATAAAACTGACTGAGATTTTTAAAAATATTTTAAGTTACAAGCCATAACAAGTACACACCTGAACAACAAAAAGAAAAGGAACAAGAAAACAGAAAAATAGAGTAAAGAATTTAATGAAAAATAAATATAAAACTCAACCGGGCTGTGTATTTTGCACACGTTAAATACATTATCATAATAAAATATAAATTGTAATTTTGTGTTTTTTCCTCATCAAGCAACTGCATGGACTTGTTGCAAGAGTTCAACTAAAAAGAAAAAAAGATAACATATAACAGTACGTCTTCCCTCTCCTTCATTTATAAGTACTGCTTGTAAAAATAACCCTGTGCACTCGGCAGGGACAAAAATGTCTCTGCCTCATTTATCGTCCAACTCGTGTGGACGAGCTGGCTCACTGTATAAGGACACTGCAGTCACATGACCCAGCCTCCTGCATTTAGCTGTGAGGACCATTAGTGGAATTGATATGGATGGTTTTATCAACGCCAAAGAAGCTATTAGCTTCTGCTGCACGCCAGTGAATGAGAACATTTATTAAAATGTTTTCACATTAAAGTCACGGTCGATAAGTCACATGTGGGACTTTGCCGGCACGTTAGAGATATACTTCTCATAATAATAGGAAAAAAAAAACAAGTTAGCAGGGAAGCTAACTTTTTGCTAACTTCTCGTCTATTTAAAGTTGAGTCAATTTTCAAATTCTTTTGGAGGTAAAGTATAAAAACAGTGTTATGAGCCTTCAATTTTTGTCTACTAACTAAATATATTTATAAAAACAGTGTTATGAGCCTTCAATGTTTGTCTACTAACTAAATATATAGTTGATATATTTATGAAATTAATTTAATAAACAAACTAGTAGCTAACCTTTTTAACAGAGGTGGCCATTTTGAATCAGATATTTTACTTCGGCCAAGCGTAAACTAAATATTTTTGTACTCCACTGATTACTGACTTGAATATCTAACATTCCACAACATGGTTTTTAACCAGTAGAGTCCGCTGTATCACTTACTTTTTTATCTTAGTTCACTTAGTTTTAACTAGCATGTTAGCATTTGTTCCTTTGCTAAATGTATTTAATCCATGGTCATATATTTTGCTGTGAAGTATTTGTGACACAATAAGGATGTAAATTATCAATTGAAAGTTGTCTAAAAATACATTGACCATATGTTTATACAGTAGTATTATGGTATAACTTAATATGAGGAAGCTAAGAAAACTATTAACAACTATTAATAAACTATTAACAAGCCGCTTGTCATACATTAGCATAACAACTGTGTAATAGCTAAAGTAAACACTTAGCAACTAGCCCACAACATAAAATCACTATCACTTCTAGTTCTGTGAAGACAGCAGGGTCAGCACTGAAAGAGAGAGAAAGCAGCAGTTGATACCCCGGGTGAAAAGGAGGTGCTGGGGTAAACTGGTCATTGGCTCATGGGCATTGGTGCTATATTCAGACCAGGAGGGCAATGGTTCGGAATGAAACTGTCTGCACTGCAGATACTGCTGGCAGAGCTGGGTCAACATCACTGGAACGTGAAGTAGTTACTGGACTTACTGACGACAGCACTAATGTTAACTGAAGAGCCAGTAGAAAAGACAGTGTGTATAAACTGTTTACATACTCACAAAACTCTTTACTTTAGGGCAGTGCCCCCCCCCCCCACCTTGGGGACAGAAATGTTTTCAAGACTCCCCCGCGAATTGAAATGCTATTGAGAACCTGGCAACATGTATATTTTTATCTGTACAAACCACTGTATGAGGTGCTGCCACCTAGTGACTGGAGGCTTGTTATCATTCGAGCATTACAGCAGTGGTACACTTATGTCCAGTGTTCCATATTCCATTGGAAGTCCCTCACAGGCGTCCACAGCGCCCCCCCACTTCTGACCCCACACCACGTCAGCTCCAGCCTACTGCTGTACCTACTGGCTCTGTAGGTGCAGCACTTCAGAAAAACACCACTGGAGTGGTTTGGTTTCCAGAAGAACAATCTCGCCTGAGGTGTTTCCTCCGTTGACTGTTGGAGAACGATGGCATTTCCCCTCTGATAGCTTCCTTCACTCCTCTTTCGAGAGGAGGTTTTCAAGTAGGTGTAACAAAGATAGGAGCTGGAGTCCATCCCAGCAGTCATTGCTGGGCCACATTCACACTTCTGTTTAGACCCAGGGCCAGTTTAGAGTGATAACCTGATTCCGATGGTGTAAACTTCTAATATAGACCTTACAAGTATAGAAATGTGATTTTTGTGTGTTCTAACTTACAGCCTTCGTATATATCCGTAGGGATGTGGACAGCCGTGGTGTTGTAGGAGACAAGTCTCTTGAAGTCAGGGTCTATTTGAAAATCCTCGGGAACATATCGTTCTGTCTGGTTAACCTGCAGAAAAGACACAAATGTTTCCTTAAATGAGAAACCAATGGTTTCTTTTTACTTTGGGGAGGCGTCAGATGGACGTAGAGCATGTCCACCCTCACAAAGTCCTGTCATTTCAGCAGTGGGAGATAGAGTTGAGGAATTAATTTAAAACTCTAAAAACTTGGACAGTGAAAAAGACTCAGAGAAAGAGACATGTGGCAGAACTGTCAGTCAAACCCACAGTGACATAAATGTCCTCTGCACTTCTCCACTGGGACAGTGAAACAGAATTAGAAGCAGATCTCTGGTTATCAAAGCAGACAGATGACGTCCGAAGACAGGGACAGAGTTCAGAGACTGACGCATACTTGTGTGGGAACTGAGTGAAGAGCCCAAAACGTTTGGTTGGATACTGCTTTTAAATACTGGATCTATCTGAATCCCCACGAACTGTACTGTAAATGAACCCAAACTCTCTTTAACCTTAAAGGAACACCAGGTTGAACGTACATACTAGCTTCACATAGTGGATAGCATATATGGGCTACGTTGTTACAAAGTGGGCCACCGACAATTACCAACTGCCTGACAAATTTGTTTGGGTTCACACCCAAAAGGATCCCAATCAAACTCCAGCTAGATTTTATATGGATCCATAACACAAATGTTAGCTGGAAGATAAGATAATTCACTTGTCTCAGAGTGAGTGAAAATATCACCAGAGTGAAATTAAAATTGTACTTACTTCATCTTTGGCATTGTAGTAAACAATTTTGTCCGCCTGCAAGATAAAAATAACAATAAATAATAAAAGAAAATAACAATAACAATAAAAGAAAATATGTCAACATTTCAGACCTGAGGCAGGAACTGTTTTAACATTGTGTCAGCTGGTGTTTACTGTTAATTGTGGTCAGCGCTTCACAAATAAAATCTTTAAGTCATAAAAGACCAAGCTATGAAATCTGTCTTGGTTACATCTGGAGACATAGAAAATAATTAAATTATGTAAAAAAAAAAAAACATGGTTCCATAAATGCACTCGATGAGAACTCTTGACAATTAGGGTTTTTTGAACATATATATATATATATATACATATATATTTATATATGTTATATGTTGATAAATATTTTATATATTTGTCTATATATTTTTATACATATATACTCAACTATATATAGTGTATATATTATATGTACATATATATCAATAAATACATATATTTATATATATGTTCATATATATTTTATATATTTGCCTATATATTTTATACTGTATATATTATATATACATATACATACATATATATATATATACACATTTGTCACTTGTTACATGTTAAATTGCTTCGGTGTCTTTTACACACTGTAAATAAAGGGGGAAGTAATTTTGCAATTTGCATTCATCATGAAAACTTGGAGCCTGAAGACAACAGCGTGGGCAGTGAAGTAAACTGTCCGTGCAGCCAGACGAACTGCACTTCCAGTTGTCAACCGGAGCCAGTAATGAGTCAAAGTAATGAAATGATATTGTTCATATCATTTGCTGTGTTTTCTCCTCCAATGTCCCTGATAAGCCTGCGTGTCGTTACTGCCAATTATGCGAAATAATGATATTCAATCTGGCATGAAGTCATTACAGCCCGAGTGTCACTGTAATGAGATTTGCCACTGAATTATTATTAAGCGTGGCGGATAATGACTATCACGGTTTCTTCCTTGAACTGCGCGTGCTGCAGCCAGGGGTAAATGCTCTCGGTATCAGACACTCACCTCACTGTCGTCCCTCCAGGAGTGCTCCTTCTGAAACTTCTCTGCTTCACTGGCCAGCTTCTGTGAGCAAAGACGGACAAACATGGACGAGTTGGTTAATGTGGACTATCTATAAGTGTAGTATATTGGAGTAAACTGCTGTATTTTATATGTACTTTGGACAAAAGTACATCTTTAGAAAATGTGCAGTATCCCGTCTAGTCTTGACCGTTCGGTTGTGGAGGAACAGTCGGCAGAAATCTTTGTGCAAAGGACGGAAACCACTGCCGAATGTGCATGAGAAATAAGGGAATTTTGCAAATAAAACGACTTTGCAAAAAAACATTAGAAATGTTATGCAATGTTTTGTGACTTAAGCATCATAAGCATCATAAACAAATATTTATAATGAGGATATATTAGAAGTCAGGTCACGTGGTACGCCGTCTGTTGGGTGATCCTGAGCTCCGGCCTTGATTGACAGGCTTGATTTTTGTGGTCAATAGACATTGATCCAACCTGAACGTCAGAGGATGAGAGAATCCTGCACAGGTTACTGTCAGTGCAGCAGTAGAATACCTTAATTGTCTCGCCAGATTGGCATCTGTGTCACAGTGTGGCGCTATAATTAGACACACACACCTTTTCCATCTTCTGTCAGACCTGCTCCTGATGACTACAGCGGGTTAATGGGATTATAATGAGCTCCAGCTTTAATCTGAACCCGGTCCAGAAAATGCTTTCTACTATTAATTTCCCATGGGAAATATCAAATTCCAAACCCAGTTCTTTCCGTGAAAAGTCCAACACAAAAAGAAGAGTTATTGGAGGAAAGGATTCGATTAGTTTATGCTACAAAACAAAAGAAAGTACAAAGTATTGAATATCAGGAACAGAGCTGAACTAAATCGGATCATTAACAGCTTTTTGGCGAGAACTCAGACACAACAACAGCTCAATATCATTCTACATTTGGATAAAAACTGCTGCATCATCACAATGATTTAAATCAGGGGTCGGGGAGAAACTGACCTGATATTTCAGAAACGGTAGTTGTTGTATTTTCATAATTGAATACTGTAGATATTTTCAATTCTTAAATGACCAGCTAAGACAATTCAATGAATAAAAAAAAAAGAAATGTGCTATTTATTTTCAATTCTTAAATGACCAGCTAACACAATTCAATGAATAAAAAAAAAAAGAAATGTGCTATTGACAGTCATGGGCCAGACGTGGGTTTTTATTGGGCCAGAAATTGCCCCCGGGCCTTATGTTTGATACCCCTGATTTAAATAATGAACATGGCTTTATTCAGTAAAGCACCTCCAGACAACACCATGTCAACCTCATTATCATCAATATATAATTTTATCAAAAAAGCTAAAGCAAACAAAATAAAATATTACAGCGTCCATGAATACACATTTCTGCAGCAGTGAAGCAAGAAAGCAAGAACGCCTCCCAACATCTTAATCAATTGGCTCTGAGGCAACATTTTAATAATGGACTCCCCCCTCCTGCAGATCTGGCTCCCAATCACTCATTTTGCCTGTGGAGCGCCTATAGGCACAAATGAGTCCCTGAACTCCCGGCTTCTTCTGCCTCTGCCATACATTATAGGACAGAAAAATGTATTACAGTAAGGTTGATTCTTCTGCTTTAAAGAAATTGGGTCGTTTTAGGGAGAGCATTCGCAGGAGTTCATAGGTTTTCCGGAAGCTAATGCCTTGACTGTGTGCTCATAAAATATATGTGGCACTTAAAGAAAACTGTAACGTTTCAAGTCAAATCGTTTTTTCTCTCTGTCACTGCAAAACAACTGTGGTCTTGTTAGTTTTTTTTTATTTTTTTATTTTCCAAATACGATCCAATATGCAGAGCCATCACATATATATTGGAGCTTTCAGAAGCTGGTAGCCACCAAGCCACCTAATGAGACCTAATGGGAAGATTCTATCAGTTCCCAGTCAGATCATTACTGCTGCCGTGAAATACTGAGGGGTATATGTTGCAATCAATCTTAATAAACTATCCATGCGATGGATTTGGTTATGAAATCCATCGTTGTGAATGTACTCTGAAAGCATGCCTTAAAGTGGAGGCATTAAAACAACAAGACTGGAGGATTGTTGTTCACACAGGAGCAGCTTAATGTTTAATATACCTTATTATTTGCAGATGCTGTTTGTTATTGTTAATATTAATATGAGTTGTTTGATGCAACCCCAGAAGATATGGTTAAAAAACCATTTTTTAAAAATCAATATGGTGTTGGTTAAATTGTGTTTTGGCTAAAAAATAACTCAAAGGCAACAATGGTTTTGAAAACCTTGCTAATACTTGGATAAAATAATAATAAAACAAAACAAAAAACAAAAGAGTTTGAAGGAGGAGTTGAATATTAATAATAATAACAATACAAGTAATATGAAGAGACTTTTTAGAACCAAAACAACTTCCTTTAGTGAAAGATTAGCAAACCCTACAGGAATGACTGAAAAAGAAATATATAAAGCTAAAAAAAATAGCTAGTGCAAAACAAATCTCCTTCAAGGTTTCTGTACTTTTAACCTGCAAACAATTCAAAGAAAACACAGCTCAAATGTCCAAGGTTAGCCAAATAGGCTAATGGTAGCTCGATGCTACATATACAGTAGCTGTGAATTAACTATAAGCCATACACCCATTAATTAGCTGAAAATAATTGAAACATCAAAGACCCTATGCTAACGCTGGCATGAACAAAGCAAACATATCTGCATCATAAATTAGCCAAGCACGTTGCTAAAGAATTAGCCACAAGCAGGTTGTGCTTCACTATTTTAGCTCACAAATTGTGAGGAAAATATGTTAGAAAAAAAAAAAAGTAAAAGTTTACCATCCATCCATCATCGTCTACTTATCCATTACCAGGTCGCGGGGGTAAAAGTATAAAATAAACTTTTTCCGTTTTCAAATTTAGTCCAATGTACATAAATAAACAGTGTACAGCCCAAAACAGTCATTATTGAAACGTTAGCATCTGTCATTTATAAATGTGCCACACAGATAAATATATTCCATCTACAAACATCAATACAGTAGAAGAAATGTACTGTCTAAACTTTTTTTTTTTTAAAAAGGCTGCCGAACAAAAATAATACATATGTGCTGTAAATAATCAGAATAAATTAGTAAAGAAGCCAAAAATGAAATGGACTTGTTAATGAGCTGGCAGGAATTTTTCTGATGTCAGCACACTGGTCCAGAATGACTAATGAGAGCACATCGCTGAGGTGCTGCTAATGAGGAGGATCTATTCCTGCTCTGTGCCGTGGAGCCTAAACTTCCCTAAATATACTGTAAATAAACAGGAGTACTACAGGTACATGTTTACTTTGGGGACAGATGTTAAATACAGTTGTCAGATTTCAATGTTTGTTTGTTTTTTAATTAAACTACACAAGCAACACTGACACTGCAGTACTTTCCACAGTACTTTGGTCTCATTCTCAGAATGATATTGTTGTTGTTAGCTTATCCATTAGCCTCTAAACAAAAGGTAAAGAATTGAGTCTGGAACAACTAAAGCTCAATATAATAAACACATGTGAGAAATTCAATTTGAAATAAAACAAAATGTGCTATTACTATATGTTATATGGTGTATATATGTATCTATATGTATGTGTTCAATTTGAAATAAAACAAAATGTGCTTGCCTTGCTAATACATGGATAAAATAATAATAAAAACAAAACAAAAAAAACAAAAGAGTTTGAAGGAGGAGTTGAATATTAATAATAATAACAATACAATTCATATGAAGAGACTTTTTAGAACCAAAACAACTTCCTTTAGTGAATGAATTGTCAAAGATTAGCAAACTCTACAGGAATGACTGAAAAAGAAATATGTAAAGCTAAAAAAATAGCTAGTGCAAAACAAATCTCCTTCAAGGTTTCTGTACTTTTAACCTGCAAACAATTCAAAGAAAATGCAGCTCACGGGCCAAATATAATTACCCTGCGGTCCAGATTTGGCCCCCGAGCCTGAGTTTGACACTTGTGACCTAGAGCATTAACTTCAAAAAATACAATTTGGCCATTTTCAAATCAAAACAACTGGTCTAACTATGGATAGATGTAGAGGAAACATGATACAGTGGGAGGTCCGCTGTAATAAACATAAGGTCACCGACAAAGTAGTGCACGCCCGCCTGGAGTCCCTCATAAACAAACACACAGAGATTAACTGAACAAATAGACACTGTCTCTCTCATGGTCTCTGTCTTCTATCGCATATATTCCTGGCATCAGTGTTGAAGCATCCAGCCCTGCCAGGACAGATCACACACACACACACACACACACCAACACACACACCTGCCACATCACTGATGTGTGGAAAAGCACAGGAGAGCAGAGGAAACATGAGCATCTGCTGTTGTGACTGGCAGCACTTTAGTCAGATCTATCCTCCTCAGCCTGTGGGGAGCCAGGAGGAGGAGGGAGGAGGACGGAGGCGGAGAAGGATGGCGAGAGCGGGGCCATCCTACAGCAGAAAGCCCGAGTTGACAGGTTAACCCCGGTCCTTCCGACAGGAAACGAGCGATACTGATATAAAAGCGTGCAGGAAGTGATTTGTTAGAAGAGACTGGCAGACAGTAAGTGTTTTGCCATCCACTACGGCTCAGACTGTTTTGACAGCTCATCTCTCCTGCAGGAAAGCCTTTCAGCCGATTGCACTGTCTGCCTGCCAGCTGGCTGCAGGTGAGGCCAATTACAGCTGTGGCGCACACACCTGAGGCCACACACTGATCGGACTGAGGAGAGTCTCTTTGTTAACTCTGGTTCTGGCTCCAAAGATCACTCTTAAATGAAGATAAGACTCACTTGGCCTGGTCCATTAGCTCAAGGCTTTCCAAAACCCTTTTCAAGGGTGGCCAAATTCAATAATGTAAAATACTCGGAGGCCGACTACTCCCTCTGTAGTACACTTAAATCTTTAGTTAAGGCTTCGTTCAAAAGCAGTGCCTTCCAACCATTGTATTTGTTGCATGATATTTTTATGAATGTATTTATATTGGTAATGAATCAACATTAGAATCTATTGGATTGGTTGAGATTTTAGCTTTTGTTTGGAGTGTATACACCATCCAAAAGTATTACAGTAAGAAAGTAAATCTAGGTCAAACAGAGAGTCAGGACAGTTACTGGCCTCCAAATTAGCACAGATGCTAAAAATGCACAGATTTATTAATTTAGCTTTATTTAACCAAGTTGTATTTTTGGTCAATTTTTAACTATATTTAGCTACATTTTGGCTAGTCCTAGGCTTTTTACTTCAAGTTTTGCACTGACTGTGGGATGAATCAGTAATATTGACAACCTAAGCTAATCATGGTTGACATTTAACTGTGTTGTATATACTTTACTTGGTCGATACACAACACAATATCTATGTCACAATACAATAGGCTTAGACTGCTGGGGGTAAATCCCATTGTGATCTAATTCTTGGCTGAGATTCAACTGTTACCAATTGATCCTAAAACCAATTGCAGTATCGCAGTACTTTTTGTAGATAGTATGCAGTAACTTTCACCTATCCATGTCTGACTGATGATGTTGTAAAGTTAAAGGAAATATTTACTCCTAAAGCTGCTGAGAAACAGACATTGATTATGGCTGATCAATATCAATATAGTAAATAACCTGCTAATAATATTTGACTGCTGAGCCTGAAATGCATTGTGGGGTTTCTGCAGCATCACCATCAAAAATATCGCATGTGATGATATCGCATATTGGACTAAAAGTGCGCACACGGGAAATCGCACGGGGGGGAAAGTGTTTTCATATCATTTGAAAACTTAATAAAATAGAATGAGTGAGAAGCATAATGAGAAAGAGGACGGGTTAGTGTGTGTGTGTGTGTGTGTGTGTGTCTACACTGTGTGATCAGGGCTTTAACAGCAGCGTCTAATGACTCACAGCATGTCATGCAGCGTCGGTTTAATAACGCACTTGCAGACACTGGAGATCACTGGCTCCTCTGTAATTACGCACCACTACAGAAGAGCTCTATTCAAAGTGCCGAGCGCTCCAGCTCCCCTCTTTTTAAGACGATTTAATGAAAATGAGAGCGAGTGAAGAGACAGTTTGTGTAATAGATGGTGCCACAGTCTTGGAAAAAAGGGGGAAAAAAAGTGACCAATGATAAAAAACAATGGACAATGAGCTGATCTTCTCAGTACTAACCAGGCAGAGGAGGTGCTCACTGACTTCAGAAAACAGGAGGACAATGTCAGTCAAATGATCAATACATGAGTGGGAGCTTGGTGTGGACCTCCCCTGAGACCTGACATTTAAACAATGACATGTTGGTACAGAAGATCCCAGCTGAGTCACTCGGTAAATGCTGGCTTCTCACAGAGACTTCTCACCGACTTCTACCCAGAAAGTATTTGCTGCGCTGAGACAGAAGTGTGGTTCAACAGCTGCAACTGCAACTCAGAGGAAAGTAAAGAAAAGTATTTGCTGCGCTGAGACAGAAGTTTGGTTCAACAGCTGCAACTCAGAGGAAAGTAAAGGCCTGCAGCGGATGATCGAGACTGGAGAGAAGATCTTCAGTGACCTTCTCACATCCTTCGATTAAATCAACTCAGCCCAGGTAGAATGCGGAGCTAATAAGATCAGGTCTGGCAATCTTCACCCTGGAGCGACCCACAGATGATGTCACGAGGACGAGGACAGAATGTTAAAAAAAAAAAAAAAACTGCCTCTACCCCAGGGATAAAAAAAAAAAGGTCTGCTGAAAACCTGAACCATCAACCACACACTTTACTACTCCTTGTTTTTTCATAGAATTAGATGAAGAAAAAAAAGGAGCAGATGAATAATGAGAAGTAGTAATAGAAGGTAGTCGACGATAAAGTAGAAGCACTTATTTATAAGTCGCATCGGAGTATAGGTCTAGGTAGTCGACGATAAAGTAGAAGCACTGTATAGTATAGGTCACACCAGTCAGCTACAGTGCCCTCTAGCAGCTGTCAGTGTGAAAATAACAAAAATGTAAAATTTTCAGTGGTACAGGAGTAACAGATACTGGTACACAAGCCTAGAGTGCCCTCTAGGGGCTGTCGGTGAGAAAATAAAAAAAACATGAAATTATATATTTTAATATAAAAGTCGCACCTCAGTATAAGCCGCAAACCCAACCAAAGGATGAAAAAAAATGCGACTTATTGTCCGGAAAATACAGTAGTAGCAGAAATAGTAGAAGTAAAAAGTATTAGCTAGATGGTATAACATGGTGTTATTTAAGTATATATCATCATATCATCTGCATATACTGCGACTTCCCTTCTAAACTGTAGCCACGTACTGTACAACAGCCAGACAGAAGTATCTGTCAGTAAAGTAGCGGTGCAGAGACTGAGTCGATGATCACTTTGGGATGGAGAAATCTGTTTAGGATGCCCATGTTGCCTAGTGACCGGGGTGTCATGGTTACACGCAGCACCCTCGACGGCCAAAAACTATGGAAGGAAACACGAGAACCTGAAGACATTTTTTCATCACCGCCGTTTTCCTTGACACTAACAAGCGTCTGTACACCAGTGCCAACAGCCCACTCCAAACACTTGATAATTGCAATTTCCTGTCGATGAAGAGTTTCACGCTGGGAGACACAACAGGCCAAGTCTGGGAAACAACTGTTGTTTTGTTTGGATTTTTGTTTTTTTTTTTTTATCTCCAAAATGATGATCAGTGGCTGTGGCTCAGTCACTGATGCTGGAGGAGCCAGAGACTCTTGGATTTGTTGCCAAAATACCACCACAAGTTTGGAGCTGAATTAGCCCTCAGTAATAAATAACCCCCGGCTGCTCTTCACATTAGAGTTCAATCATAAAATGGTCAAAGTGCGGCCATAATTTAATTATACAAAGAGAGATTTAGTGGCGCCATTTGACTAAATATCATCATGTGAGAAACATTTATTTTCCTGACGTTATACACACACACACACACACACACACACACTCTAATACAATTAATATAGAAGCCATATATTAATAGGCCACAGTTTTTTAATATAAAACAATGGCAGCAAGTTAATAAATATCTGAACATTTTCATTTAAATTTCCATTAAGGTGACATGTTTAATGGACATTTCAATTTTATAAAAATAAGGCTTTAGGAAAAGTAACAAAATATTATATAAATATATATATATATATGTTATAACTGTAACTATGGCTGTGTTCAGAAAATAAATAAACAAATCAACAAAAGCTAACAGTCTATTTATGATAGTCATTAAGTATCTGAAAAAATATACAGTGGACCCCCGAGCTACGAGCTTCTCGAAATACGAGTACTCCATGAGTCTGCAACTATTGCAAATTTGATGATGATGATGATGATTGTAATGATGAAAAAGTCATGAGTTTAACTTTAGTGTTGAATAAAAAAAATTTAAATTAAAATTAATAATCCTTCTCCTACACTTGGGGTCCAACACTATCGCGCTAACTGTCCCTCACTTGGTTATTTTACCCATTATTTTTTTAACAATAATAAAATGTTTTCTTAATTATTATTATTTTATATTATCAATATATCTGTTTATATCTATGTTTTTGATGATTAGACAGGGGTGGATTTTCATTTAATTAATTAAGAGTATTTTTTTATTATTTCTGGAGGGCTGGAACAAAGAATTGTTTTTAGTTATTTTTAATGAGAAAAACGCAATCTACACACGAGTGCTGTTGTGGAATGGATTAAACCCGTATCTCGGGGGTCCTCCTGGAATTTTGGGGAAGGATTTCAAAGTAAAAGCCCTTTCTGGTAAAAAGAGAGCTGAACTAACAACTATTGTGAAAACCGACATCTGGTCTTTGTAGAAGCTGTGGAAAAATACCTCACGGTTTTTAATAGGACTGACGCTCATCGCCATGATTTTGTTTTTACGACTAAATAGTTTATGCATAAACGTGGAAGATATTAAGAAATTGACTGGTTTGAGTTCTTGAAAATGTTTCACTTGTAGTGAAACAGACTTCTCTGATTTTAACAGGCTCCTGGAGGGAAGAAAAACCTAGTTGTTGGCCTTTAAGTCGAACAACTTTTTACCATGATCATGTTTTTATGAACCAAAGCTCAAACTAAGCCAGTGTAGTTGTCATTTTATAAGTTTTTCAGAGCTTCAGATTAAAGGTCTTACACTTCGTAATGGACTAAAAAGACCAGCACTTTGTGAGATTGTAAGGATTTTTTTTCGAAAGAAACTCGACATTTCACAACTTTCGAGTGGCTTTGTAGTCCTTCAACCACGAGAGGTTGTTAGATTCAAACGGAATGAGTCATTTGACATCGGCCTTTGCAAAACTCCACTGAACAAATCAAGGATTTTTCTTCAAATTTTTCACTTGAATCCATTAAAAATGGAACATGCTGAATGGCCTACATCACATCGTCTTGGTCAAAGTACAAGGGTAAGTCAAAAAGTTCCTCTTTTTGAGCTTCTAGCGAGCAGTGCCTCTGTACAAGGGTAAGTCAAAAAGTTCCTCTATTTGAGCTTCTAGCGAGCAGTGTCTCTTTAAGGGAAATACTTTTTTTGTGGAGTGTTTTTAATACAAGGTCACAACCTGCTTTCTCGCCCCAAGGAATGGAATTCAGTTCTGTCCAAATAATTTTGTGTTGGAAAAAGTAATAAAACATTTAATATTTTAGTTTTCAAATTTAATTTTTAATTTTTCCAACATCTGTCCAAGGACCTTTTGACCTTCCCTCAAACAGGGACATATTCGACTGCTAATCGTCTCGGTCAGGTGAAATGTTGTTTTTTTTTTTTTTGTCCATCCCATCAGAGATGTTCTCTGTGGTACAGTTAAAACGGCGAGGCTCTGCTTTGTAAGAACCACAGCAGCACAGTCGCCGCCCTGCTGCTCAGTGACAAATGAACACATCTGAGGTCTGCGCCGCTGTCGCTGGAGGAAGAGGAATCGAGCCATTCCACCGGGGGAAGTTAACCACAGGCTCCATCAAAGTAAAGAGGAGGGGCTTAATAATTGATGAGGCCGCAGTCAGAGGTGGCCTGGATATCAGGGAGAGAGGTGGGTTTAAAAACGGCAGCAAGGGTCAGCGTAATGAACGGACCCGACGTGTGTGCGCGATCGGTTCAGATGTGTGCCTTCACAATTAGTCAACAGGTCAGAGGTCAGACATAAACAGTTGATTATGTGGGAGTTCAGGTTGTTTTACAAAATGGATTTTTTTTTTTTTCTTTTTTAAATGAAGCAACATTCAACCGAGCTTCAGAATACAATTAAACTGCGCTTTATTAGCTCAATTCATGGTAGGTTCCACTTAAAAAATAATGCTAGCTTATAGCCTTTGCTATGCTAACTGTTTGGATTTTACAGTGTTGATTTGTTTTTTAACCTTTTAATGGTTTTTATACTTGGTTTTGTAAAGACTGACGGAGTTTGTTTTTTTAGAAATTTAAAAAGAGGCTTTGTCTTTTATAGTTAGTTTTAATTGGAGGTTTGTTCTTGATGACAATTTTCTTTTTTTATTGCATCTTGAAATTTATTTGGATTATTAAAGCCTGAATTTGCGATCTTTTTCAAACATATCTATAAAATGTAAGATTAATTTTTAAAATTAGATTTAGTCCCACAACTTCGACAATCGCCCATGTCTGTCTCTTCGTTCCGATCCTTCCCCTGATCCTAAACAAACCCTTGTTCATATTAGAGTCCATAGCCTCTGAAGGTTCCATTACTGCCACCTACTGTGTTTATTCAGTTCAACAACTCTACATAGAAACATCGTAAACAGAAGCGTAAGGTACTCATGCCTGCAGCATGGTGGTTTGTTTTCTTCACCCTTGACGTCAGGCGCTGTTTGAAATGATCGGCTTCATTAGTGTTGAGCTCCGACTGAAGCCGCCTCTCTCCGATAAACCTCGGCAGACGAATCACAAGAGACTTCACATCAGGGGAGCGTCAGTGTCAACTGCTCTGATTGGAATGGGTTCACACTATGGGCAGATGTTGTATTGACTGACACCAGATCCATGTGTTTCCTCTGATTAAGTTAACGACAGCAGCCATCGCTCTAATGAGATCCTACTGTACGTAGAAGCCCAGGGAATACGGCGATATGGAGCACAGCCAGAGGAGACAAAGAAACCGCTAATTAAAACGTAAACATCAAGCATCTATACAATACTGCATATCACTGCCTATAATACACAGCAGAATGGGTACTACTGTAGTTTAACGTGTAGTATTTGTGGCCTAACATTTAGTTAGCCTTAGAAAATATCTTACTAAAAATTTTCGTGAATTCTTGCTTCAATTTGTAATATTTCTGCAATTTGTTTCCCAAAATACTTGGTGTCACATGTACTCAATCGTTAAAGCAATTTGTTTCCCAAAATACTTGGTGTTACATGTACTCAATCGTTAAATGTAGGTCAGCCGACCGATAATACTGGCCCGATATTAGCAAAATGATTTGATATCTGTAAGAATTGTTATCGTTTTGTCCTCCGATAATGAAAACCCGATAGCCTAATGCTTGGGTTTCGATAAATGACGTGTGCCCTAAAAATATTTTAGGGGAGAACCGGCTGTATATGAAAGTTAAAGTCAATAGATGGCAGCACTGCAGCTCATTGATTAATCTATTTTAATGGTGAATTGTATGCTGAATGCTGGTGCAGCTCATTGATTAATCTATTTTAATATTCAGTGAATTGTATGCCGAATGCTGTCCCCAGCATCTCATACAGTGGTTTGTACCGATAAATAAATATTACCAAGCCTATATCGGTATCGGTTGATGTCGGAATCGGAAATTAAGTGTTTGGACAATATCGGCATAAAGGCAAAAAGTTAATATCTGACATCCCTGGTTATATAGTTTGACTTTGAAAAATCTGTAGCCTTTTGTCTTACACCCATCTTTTCCTTTAGCTTTAACAAAGGCTTGACCTTCAAAAATCTTGTCTTTTATTTTTATTTTTTTTACTGGTTTGGCTACAGCACATATATTCACTTTTTGTTTTCTCTTTTTTTAGCTCTAACTGCTTATTATCTTTGCTTCAGCAATTTTTAGCAATTCAACATCTTTCTTTGTCTCTTTTTACATTAACATTTCTGGGCTAATTTGAAGTAATTTCTTCATGAAGTAGTTAAGTGGGTTCTAGAGGGTAAGGTATGATGTCACATAGTCCCAATGTCCATGAAGGTCATCTGGTGTCTGCTCCCACAGATGAAGAACCAGCCCAGTGAATCTTCCTAAAATAAAATAGTACTTTTTTTTGTTTGTTTACATTAACCAGAAACTGAGTTCCTCAGTTGAGAAATGAAACATCTTTCAAGATCCAAAAAGAAGTCCAGTTGTTTACTAAACAATTTGGATAACATGACCTGGAAGAATGAGAATCTTCACAGACTCAGAGAAATGTCTTTCTGCAGCAGTGACGCACCAAGAACTCCACTTTACACCAAGGAACTCTCTCTTTCTGCATCTGAGAATTTGGTCTGCTTCACTTCCCACAGTGCACTGTGCTACGATTTATCACCTCTGAAGTGTAAACTGGAGTCACAACACAACGCTGTGTGCTGCCTAATGGAAAGTGGAGCGTAATGCACTCTTATTACCGCTCTTTTTTCCACTTGTACGTATGAGGGACGGAGACTGAAGAGATGCAGGCATGAAAGACAGAGGACAAAGTTATGGCTGGCAGGTCCAATGAGGCTTCAGGATTCACTGAGCACATAAAAACCAGATGAATGTCTTCCTGCAGGTCAAGAACATTAGTGTATGAAGACGTCGTCCACAGTCCTGCCCTCATTTCTGCTCCTGATGCAGCTAAGTGCAGCCCTTTACTATTTATGGCAACTTCCATAAAGTGACGGCCGTGAAGCTGGCTCCAATTCCACTTCATTATAACACAACATTATTTACAGTTGATGTCTGAGACTGTGGAGCTACTGGAGCTGGAGACAAACGCAAATGGACTCTAGCTTAAAAAATCTAAACATGCGTACTTTCGATAGTCCCTCATCCTCCAGGAGTTATTGGGACGTAGGACAAACAAAAGGCTTGCTTGGATTGATGGTGTAATCAATGAGAATGTAACGATGGCAACAGGTTGACCGGCTTTAATTGGATTTTCTGGTTCTCAGAGGCAGATTGATCCAGACAGTCAACCTTCTTTAGCAGATGCTGTTGAGTTTCATTGAAACAGAGGGCTGCTACAGCACACATGAGCTGGCTGAAGCCAAATACAGAACACAATGAGATTAATATACCATAGAAAATGTATTTAGTATTATTTTCACTATTATTACTATGATTCAAATTATTGTTATTATTAGTCGTAGTAGTAGTAGTGGGGTAGTAGTAGTAGTTGTTGTAGTAACAGCAGTAGTTGTACATTTTCGACACTGTTATCAATTCACTGCTATAAATCGCATTTATGTCTGATAATATCGGCCGACCGATTTATCAGCCCAGTATTAGCATAATGTTACATCTGTAAGAATCGTCATCAGTTGTCCGATAATATCGGCCGACCGATATATCGGCCCAGTATTAGCATAATGTTATATCTGTAAGAATCGTCATCAGTTTTTTCTCCAGTAATAAAAATCCAATAAGGCAATGCCTCTGTTTCGTCAAATGATGTGTGGTCTAAAAATAGTTTTGGGGATAAATGGCTGCATAGTAAAGTGAAAGTCACAAGATGGCAGCATTGCAGCTCATTTAATTAATCTCAAACTCATGCAGTGGTTTGTCCAGATAAATAAATAAATATTACCAGCCCTATATCGGGATCGTTTGATATCGGTTTGGACAATATCGCCATATCGGATATCAGAAAAAAACAACATCAGACATCGCTAGTTTATATCAATTACTGCAGCAAAAGTTGATTCAAGTAAAGTTTTTCAGTTCTATGACACACACTCACCTAACCTGTTTTAACCAAGAGAGTTCTAATAAAGTCAGGTCAAAAGTGAATTATTTAAAGGACTACGATCAGAGCCACAGTTTTCCACATTCCCAGTCTTTTTCCTGTAACACTGACCTTCAGGGCCCGGGAGCGGTTGGCCAGAAGACCTTCAATGTTCCCGGCTGCTGTTGCCACCAGTTGTCTTGCATCGTTTCTCTCTACGCTGTAGTGAGCTTTGTGTGTTTTATAAATCTGTAAAATGGACAAAATTCAGTTAAACAGGAAACAAAATAGTAAATAACCAAAAAAAGAAGAAAAACATACACACTCCTTTGTCAAGTGTGAACATGATTAACAGTTAGAAACGTGATATGTTGTGAATTCAGAACTACCATACAGTATATGAGGAGGAAGTACTTTCCTTCACCTCTGTATTTACTTGTACTCTTCACTTATACCTCTGTTCTTGAAGATGTGTCTCACAAATGCCAAACAGCCAATTATTCAGCAGCCTGAGGGAATTCCACTGTCACACACTCTGACATCTGAGAGATGTGTGTGTGAGAGTACTCCCACCTTCAAGCCATCTGATGTATTTTGCTTTATTGTGAGGTTATAAGAGAGTAGTCAGAAAATTTGACAAATTGCTAAAAAAAAACCCCATTAATTTATGAAATAAATTAGAAAATTTGACAAATTGCTAAAAAAAACCCATTAATTTATGAAATAAAATAGTGTCAGAAATAGTCCTGTAAAAAATAAAGATTAGGTAACTTGATGATAACAAGAACAACTACAATATCGGTCGGTACAAGCTATGGTTAAGTTAGCATAAAATTATCTTAGAGCTCGAAAAAAAAAAGTAAATCATCCTAAAAATAATCTAAATAAAGGTTGGCTGAAGAACTGGCAATATTTAAAAATATTCCTAAAAAAATGTTTCAAAGAATACTTTTGTAAAACACATCTGAAAGAACTATAAGTAATGGGATATCATACGTTTCCAAATGATCCAGTTAGCATAAATGAAAATATCACTAATAATGACCTTATTAAATACCACAAAGCTTTATTTATTTATAACTTATATTAATTGGATTTATTATATTAAACAACAATGACAACAGTAATAATAATAATAACGATAGTAATAATTATTAGTGTTATTATTTTATAATATTATTGTTACTGTTGTTGTTTTAATAATAATAAATTATTATTATTTCTTAGATTAATAATAGTAATAATGTATCTACAATATATAATATAATAATAATAATAATAATATTGATAATAACAATAATATACTGTGACGGCTGACCTGCGTGAGGTCCTGCAGACCACTGGCTCCATCCGTCATTGTGACCAACTCATTCTGCATCTGATCCACCCATTCTTTTATCCTGAAAACAAAACAAAACCAAACAACAATCATCAAGCTTTTATACGACCTGCAGTTTGACATTCACTTTAAACGCAGCCCTGTGTGATTACAGCACCTCGGCCCAGGATTGACTCCAACAGTATGCTAAAGAGGAAACATTAAGTGTTCATTGGGTTGTTAAAGCAGAGGCTATTCATAGTTATAAGCAAAGGAGAGTCACATCCTCAGGGGTGAGAGCATGGTTAATGCATTCAAACCGGGGAGAGGAGAGAAGAAAGGAAAAACACAAAGTTACAAAGGGAGGAAGAGAATTTATTGTCATTTTATGTCCGTTTAACTGCAATCGTTAGCAAGATAAGTGAATGTTTTGCACTAGCCTGTAAAACAAAAAAAAATTGGCCACAACATCAGAAATCAAAGTGTTTTAACACTGAATAATGAAAAATGAACTGTCATTTCACACCTCTATATATGAAAAAAAAAAACAATTATTCAATTCAAGAATAAAAGTAAAAAATGTTTTTGTCATCTGCTTTAAAACAATAGGAGAAGCCATAACGATGCCAATGCCCCAAACATGTGGTCCGCAGACTGGAAACAGTCCATAGTGAGTATGGTACAGGGCCAAGAGGAAAAATATATACATTATTATTATTATCATTTGTGAAACAGCTATTTTAATTTGAAATTGTGGCTAAAACACACCTAATGAAGTGAAAGTATGTCCATGTCAAAATAAAAGTATTTGGAGAGAAGTACTTTTTTTATTTTCTCATATAAATACATACATATGTATATATACATACATGCATATATACGTACACATATATATGACAACAACAATTTTGTCATGTAATATTTAAAGAGTAAAAAACTGATCCTCAAGTAAAAATGTACTCCACAGGTAACCAGATCCACTGTACAACATAACTTCCTGACACATGACATGAACTGAGCCTTTCATAAACCGTACAGTGACACCGTCCACGGGCTCCTCACACGCAACACAATGAAAAATACATGACATATTCCATAAAGAAAATGGGCCTTTTCTGCCCCACAGTGTGAGTTAACCTCCTCGCCTTCCACCGTGCTGACACATGAACCCCTGTCTGTGTTGTCTTATTTAAAAAATACAGTGTAACACGAGCAGCGGTGTGAAATGTGTGGCATAACAGACTGGTAGTATATTTAGCCTTCAGAGAGAGAGAGAGACAGCTGCTGGTCGCTGCTGACGACACGTACAGGACGTGTGGCGCTGTCAGCTCAGGACTTTTTTTTGGGCGCAGTCCTGGGCCAGATCTTCCAACCCACACACACACACACACACACACACACACTTGTTATTAAATATTCTTCTCTTCACTCCAGATGGTTGAAAAGTGCGAAGTGTACGGCGTGAGAGCCAGGGTTGAGATAAGGTCCAGTGATCAGGGCAGGCAGGTCATCACGCAAGTCACTTTTCCATGTTGGGGTTGGGTTTTACGACAGGTGCCTGATGGGAAAACAGTGAGCGCGCGTGTGTGTGTGTGTGTGTTGTTATTCAGCCTACGCTCCACTGAAGAGAGGCTGAGGTTTATTATTGGTCCTTTGTTTGATAAATGCTTGAATTAATCCTCGTACGATGGAGAGCAGATCAATATTTAATGAACTTCCATTGTATTAAAATTCTCTTCTCCACATGTTCCCAGACCGGCACAGTGTATTTTACATCTGACAACCCACAGAGTGGACTGTTCTGTTTCTGTGCACATGGACAGAGATGTGATGTTCTTTATGGCTACAAACAGAACGAAAGATTCATCGGGTGTGAACGCTTAACGTTGGCGTTTAAGTCTCACCGCTCAACAGAGCGCTTATTAGGCAAGGGCGGGGCTACATCCTGGAGAGTAGGCCTGACAGTCCATTACAGGACCACATATAGTGATAAACACAACAATTCATACTCACATCCACGGTCAAAAACACAACAATTCATACTCACATCCACACCCACGGTCATTTAAGAGTGAAACACTCATCTGATAATGTCTGTTTCTGTGCAGTGGGAAGAAACATAAACCATTTTGAATTAGAGCTACGTTTGCTGCGTAGAAGGCGGGGCATGTTAACAGAATTTAACGAATGGATAAGGAATGATAAGTTAGCAAAGAGATCGGAAATTGTGAAATGTTTGCGAAAAGAACTACACAATGAGTTAGCTAAAAAAAAACTAACTAAAGTACAAACAATCAAGTCAGAAGTTTAGAACCTAGCCTGAGTTAGCCAAATGGTAGCTACATGTTTTACTTATATTTATATGTTTTGCTTATATTTATATGTAATACCTAACAGAAAGCTCTCATAGCTCTACTTATATAAATCTCTTGGTGAGGAGCCCTTCAGCCAGAGCCGGGCCCTGATGCGTCTCTCGGTCTCACTGCTACAGTTGGTGCGTGTTCCTCATCACAAAGGGAAAAACTCATTCCCTTTGTGATGAAAAGTCTAAAAATGGATGATCAATACCGACTGGTAAATGAAAATTTTAACAGGATGTTTAAAATGGAAACTTGGAGCAGGATTTGGAAAAATGAGGCAGCGTCATTATCACCTCGCCAGCTTAGCTCCTATTCTGCACCGGCTCTTACTGTTCCTGTCCTGCTCCTTGGAGAAATTTGAGAAGCACGAAGGGAGGAAGCGAGGGAGGGTGGGTAGTTGGCAAGGAAAGGAAGGAAAACTTCCTCCGATATGAGTGGCGAGCCACGCAGTGCTGAAAATAAGGGAGTAAGAGCTCAACAAACATGGGAATTGTCAGGAACACAGATATGGGATCATCTGAATGAACTGGATCTGTCAGTATTAACACATCAATCAATTTGCTAAATTAATTAGCATAAAAAAATCAACATTTTTTACACATTGGCAGAATGATGAGTACTGTATATGTAACACTTTGTACTATCCATCCAATGATATTTGCTCCAGTAAATCATCAATGTACATATGTTGTTATTTACACACACGTTTTCATTTAACTGAAACACTTCAAGCTCAAAATACAATCTCAACAGTCGACATGTATTTATGGAGGTTTCAACCTCAGGTGAGACGCCTGGCTTGCGTCAGAATAATGTCACCGAGTGCAGGACAGTAAGTCTACAGCTGTCAATATTGTCCAATGGACTGTGAGACACCGTAGACTGATTAATATTGCTGAGGACCACGATTTCACGAAAAGTTTTTTTTAAACGACTCCAAACATGGTCAACACATTTTAGAAGACAGCATTAATGACTAAAATCCACCAACTCTATAAAACTATATTTAGTACTATACTTTTATATGTTTACTTGTTATTTGTATACACAGAAAAATAAACCTTTTTTGTCATATTTCGGAATGTTTGTATATCTTGATTAATCGTGATTAATCCACAGCTACCCTGTGATAAATCAGATTCTGATTCTAAAATTTAAAGTGGGCAAGCAGATGAGGGTTTAGGTATTCATTTTAAACTGGCATTTATTAAGATTATTTGTGTCTATATTGCACTGTTGTCTGTTATGTCCGTCAAGACAGTGTGAAAATAACAAACGTGAAATTATATATTAAGTCACAAACCCAGGCAAAGGATAAAAGAAATGCGACTTATAGTCTGGAAAGTACGGTAATCGCAATCAATCTAAGACCGACCCTGTGATTGATCAGACTGATGACTAATTCACTGAAGTGAGATGAGACATTATAGCTGTATGATTTGGTCACACATACAGTAACTCCAGCAGCCATATTCCATTGGAAGCACCTCACGCCCCCTCTGGCACCTCACCATGCCCCCCCAGGGGGGCCCGCCCCACTACTTGAGAAGTACTGGACTAGGGTAAGTATTAGGACGACACATATATCTGTAATGAGTTCGGGTTAGGTTCTGATGTTGTGATGTCCTCACAACTCATGAAAACCAGCCTGCGTGTGTGTGAGTGTGCAATGTCAATGCCTGTCAATTGTAACCAGAGCGGAGGGTCTGTCAGAGGGAGGCAGCGGGGAGGTGGGGGGGGGGTAGAGTCAAAGGTCAGCAGGACAGGTGCCGATCCTTAAAGGAAGCTTTTAAAGTAATGAGGAGGGCGGGGGCCGTTAGTCCACCTGGTTTTTCACAGCGTAGACGTAGTTTAGTAAATAAACGGCCAAACACAGACGACAGCAGCGTAAACTACGAAAGCTAACAGGCTAATTATGACAGTAGTTAGAGGAGCAGACAGTCTAGGACAAAGCAGCGGAGACAGTGGAGAAAAAACAATCCCAGAATAGCTAGCGTGACTCAGCCCGACAGTTGGACAGCCTCAGTTTTGACATCATTTAGCCCTTTGGCTCAGCTCTGCGCGTCTGTGTTAGAGGCTGTTGTGTTTGTGTTGTTTTCTCCTCATCTACATGACCTCTGACCCTCCGCTGTACAGCAGCTGTGTTAACAGAAGGTGAAGAAGCATCACAAGGAACATCAGTGGAACAAAATAATTGGCCGGAGTGAAAAAAATAATGAGGTAAAAAGTTGTTGTTGACAGCACCATGACAAGGAATACAATTCAAATATAGGAAAACACTGAGGTTAATCCAGAGACTTAAACCACAACATAAGTAATAACCAAGTATTTGCTTTTACGCAGCGCTAAAGAGGAGAAAAACAAACTAAAACAGATGAGTGATGAAACCGAGGGCAAGAGAGAAAAACAATCCAACCACAAGTCCATTAGTAGCTGCTTTTCACAGTTAGTTTTTTTTTTCTTCCTTCTTAACCACCATGTCCAGAGCAAAGCAAGTACATGATTTTATTCTCAATGTCTGAGCCAAAGTGAACAAGACGTCCACAAAGTCACTCCTGCAATTTCATAACAACCTGGCAAACTGCATCTGCTCGAAGGAAAGGATAAAACATTCATGAATTTGTAGTTTAGATCCGTGGCGTGCGTTTCACAACGAGGATAATCACAACCGACACGATTCAAAAGCAGCATTTTGACACTTTAATCCCGGCGTTCTTGAGCGTAATTGCCTTCAGAAGTTTGCAGCGTGATTCAAATCTGGTGAAGATTAAAGCTCATTAATAGCTACATATGTTCCAAAGTCCCAGTCACCATGTTAACACGTCATCCATTGTCTCTCTTAGGCATAAAGCACAAAAGAATCTTTATTTCTCCATCAGGTCCATCATGCTGAAGCTTTCAGGGGTGAATACTGTAAAATAATGAAAAAAAATTTGCATATTTTCCAAACTATAACTCACTCCAGACTATAAGTTGCACCAGCCAAAGAATGCATAATGAAGAAGAAAAAAAACATAAGTTGCTCGGGGGTATAAATTGCACCAGCCAGCTAGAGTGCCCTCTAGCTGCTGTCAGTGTAAAGATAATAAATATGTGAAATTATATATTTTAATACACAGTAAAAGTCGCACCTTGGTATAAGTCGCAAACACAGCCAAAGGTTGAAGAAAATAGCAACTTGTAGGCCAGAAAATATTTATTTATTTAGGTTCGAGTTTTGATGAACAAGAACATTTTAGGTTTTTTGGGTCATGTCATGCTACTGTCTCCAGAGGGACTAGAGGACAGTGTCTCGCTTTCTCTGCTTCCCGGTTCCTGGTGAAACTGATGACTCAGTTGAGGAACGAAACGTCTTTCGAACTCCAAGAAGAAGTCCAGTTTCTTACAGCTCAACTCTTTGGATAACATGACCTGGATGAACGACAATCTTCACAGACATATCCACTACCACTGTTTTGGTTGTAAACAATCCGAAACTTGTTCTAGTCAGGGACATGTACGTAGAAAAAAAAGTCGAACCTTTTAAGGTATTTTAAAATACCTAAAAGTTGCTAACATCACAGAACTACTTCTGTCTTTTATTAAACACTTTAATCCAGTTCCTTTCAAATGTTCCTTCGGTTCAGTTTTGGGAAAGAAAATAAAAAATAATAATAATAATAATCAGATGACACTCGATCAAAATCTATGGCGAAGTTTCAATAATTTTTACAGGATTGGATCTAAGTTTTTCCAAAGACGTAAATAATAAAACTCGTCAGAGCTGCTGGCGACGCCTGAGAGATTTCCAAAGACGTAAATAATAAAACTCGCCTGAGAGACTTGTCTGGACATGTTTTAGTGATTAAAACATTTATGACACTTTTTTAAAAAATTACTTCTTCTACTTCTGTCATCGAACTTTTACATTTGCTCTCCTAATTCTGGTACTGTGCTTTGTTCTGCTACCACTTCAAGTAGTTTCTGAGAGTAGAAATAAATAAACCATCCTTCAAGACCTTGGAGAGAAACAACTTTGTTTCTCCGGTTCTACCTGACTCGCTTCAAACTCTTTTCAAGGTTTGTGATTAACAACTGACACAATAAGGTTTTTTTGAAGAGCAGAAAAAAAAAAAGTTCAATCTCTGCCGTGGCCTCGTGTGTATTTTCCTCTTCAGTGTTCTTCACAGAGTAGAACTTTAAAAAGTACCATGTGGACTCATGGCTCGAGGCTGTCAAAACATTGAAACCTTTTGTAAACGCTCGACTTCAGTGTTGTCATAAAATACATTTTATGTCCCAGTGGCAGGAGGCAGTAACTGCTTCATCTCCTCTCAAATCACAGTCTTGTTTAATGCTGTTTGGGATCAGAAGAGGACAAGAAAGACAAACATGTGGAGGAACACGTAACAGTTCTTCCAATGTCAGTCACAGCAACAGTTCCCCCTTTAGTTTTTACTGAGGCATAAACCAGTTTGATACCACGAGCTCGGAAAATGTCCAGAATATAGATCCACAGATCTTGGATGTCTCGTCGTCAGAGCGATACCCGGAAAACTTGAGCTTATGTCGGCTCTGAGGACCAACCAGTCTCTGTGAGAGAAGCTCAAAGAATCCAAGGCTCAATATTCAATCACACAGTTTCCACTCCACCAACTCCTCATCTCGTAAACATCTCCTTGTTTGTAAACCTCGACCCGGCCTGTGGATTTACCACTGATCTCTTTATACAGGAGTGTGCACATGTATTTCTGAGTAAGGACAACACTGTTGATGTGAATATATTTGGGGACGACAACCTCTCCTCTGACTTTAAATATAACACATTTCCCAGGTCCACTGGTATCACTGTCAAGCCTGAGCCACTCATATTTGGACAGAATTTTAATAAACAAATTGAGGTTGCTGCCCATCTTTAAGTTAGCAGCTAGCTGAAGTATGCTATAAGCTAGCAAGAAAAACTTTACATCCTTTAGCTGGGTTTGCGACTTAAATTCGGATGCAACTTAAATATTAAAATATATAATTTCACTTTTTTCATTTTCAGGCTGACAGCCGCGAAACTGCACTCTGGGCTCGTGTACCAGTATCTGCTACTCCTGTACCACCAAAAATTACATGGCAGCCACTAGAGGACACTGGTACGACTTATACTCCGAAACGACTTGTATATGTTTTTTTCTTCTTCATTACGCAATTTTTGGCTGGTGCGACCTATAGTCCAGAAATACAGTAATTTAGGGATGCACCAATAACCTCCTGCTTTCACAGCTAATGGTTTGTTTCAAATAAAAATTAGCCGAAAATACGAGTCAAGCTAAAGTAAGCAAAACAGCTAACACCAAAGCTGCTCATAATTATCAATAAAAGCAGAATGAACCTTTGTTTTTTTATCCTTCCTACTATAGAAAATATAAAAACAACAAAATATTATTTCAAACAAAAAAGGAGTTCAAGTCTCCAGCCGACACTCCACTGTGGACAATGTCAGCTCTTGGTTCCCCAGCTCTGATAAAACAGCTTAAAGCCGTACGTCCTCCTTTAGCAGCAGTCATTTCATTCTCCTATTGTGTTCTTAAGAAGAGAGAGAGAGAAGATGTTGACACCATTACTGGGAGTAAACAGAGGAGCTGCTCTACAAAGACCGGGATGTTTGAAGAAGGCAGTGTGGATGTAATTGTGCCACTGGGGGAACAGAGCTAATAAGAGGCCTGACTACGAGAGAG
>NC_024314.1:21713033-21750075 GCF_000523025.1 Cynoglossus semilaevis | reverse complement strand
AAAAACACACACTTCCTGCCTCTCCTTCACTTCCTTTTACTCACTGGAGTCGTTAATTGTTCATGGAAATCAGGAGTGTTTTTTTTTCAACTGCTCTCATTAAATGGTCTTCCATCTTGAGCTCTGGTCACGATATTTTTTATCTGAAGATTAAAGCTGTCAAAGGATTTAAAATGCATTCTGATTAATCGTACCGAAACTGTGCATTGATCACAATTAATGGTAATTAATCACAATAAATCGTGATCCAGATAAATCACTATTCCTAAGTATGACAAGAACAACGACAATAAAATCTGTATAATGTCACAACAGGAAGACAAACTACAGCAGGTCGATGTTTGAGTTTCAGGCCTGTTTTTAATTGGATTGAATTATTAATATGGAGAAATGTTTAGAACAATGTGCGAAGGTTTATGTGAAAATTTAGCTTCACAGAGTTGGTGGATCATTAGGGATGTCGATATTAGCTTAATCATGTAATATCGGTAATAATCGTTACTGGTTTTTCAATAACGAAATCCCTGAGTTGATATCGGAATCGGAAATTAAGTGTTTATCGGGAAATCAAATATCGGAAAAAAGTTAATATTTCCTAGATTTTAGTCATTTGTGTTCACCTTGACGGTAGCTTGAAGTGCGTGAAGTTGCTGTTCCCAACAATCCCAACAGTATTAGACTAATAATAATAATTGAATGGACGGAGGAATTACTGGACATACAACACGCATCATTCTGCCTATACGTCAGAATCACTTAAACAAAACACATACTTTGATGTAATTGTTTGACTTTTGGCGTTTTCTCATTTTTCTGTGTTTGAATTACACAGGATATAATGGAAGATTGGTTTCTGTCAAAATGAATAGATCCTTTAACCTTTCCACAGACAGGTGACCAGAAGGTCAGAAAGCCTCCTGTACATGTATCACAGTGGAGCAGCAGTTGACCAGAAGGTCAGAAAGCCTCCTGTATCACAGTGGAGCAGCAGTTGGACAAGTGATAATATCTCCTCTCTGACTGGAGTCAACCTCGTCATAATTGCAGTCGTTATGAATGTCGGGCAGCCTCGTTATCTTCTCTACTGATCGTCCTCCTCCTCAAACCTTTTTTTCCTCCCGGTCTGAGAGGAAGGTCAGTGTTTTAGTTTCTTCTAAGCGCCTTTTTGTGTGAAACTGTGCTGCTCCTGGAAAAGCTGACCAGACATCGTATGAGACCATTAGCAAACAGTGGGGTGGAACTGGTGGGCAATAAGGAAGAGCAGGTGGGGCTTACAGGAGGCAGGTGCCAGTGGGATTGTTTAAACAAGTCATTACTGGACAAGAAAGAAAAAAAAAGTCACCACACACTCTACGACCAACGGCCTAAAGGTGATGTTATGAGTTGCTTAACCTTTAAATGGTGTTTAAACAGTTCCAAAAGTACTAAGTGATTTAACCAAGTCCATCGTGGAGGAGCTTTAGCGAGTACCAGCATCAGAGGGTCAGGTACGCTAGCTTTTCAGGAAATATTTTACCTTACAAATACTCAAGATGATGATTGTTTAAGAATCATTTCAAGGTCAAACCATAAACTGTATTGCACATTTTTATTTCGTGCTATGCGTGATTTTTTTTTTTTACTTAACTCAAGCATTTTGTCTCCTTTACAGCCCTGCTGTATGTTTTAAGCTAATGAGGCTAATCATAGGCTAGTTTGTTACAAAGATTTGCATTTCTTTGTACTATTTTTAGTTTAATTTAATTTCCTCCAGCATTCAGCAATTAGTGTTTAGACAAAACTGTAGATCATTTCGAGATGTTTTGACTACAGATACATAAACAACAAACGACTGGCTTTTTAATTAGTGTAGAGTTGAACTGAGGTTTAACCTCAGTTTAATTGTTTTATTATGTTTTCCGGTTACTTCACAAATATTTATCACTGAATTTTTCCTGTCTTTTAGTGGTGTAGTGTTTGTGCTGTATTTTACTATGGTCCGTTTTTTTTTTTTTACTTCATTTTCATAGTAGTGCAGTGTGTCTTTACATCATTTTTACACCCCCGTCGCCCCCCTCCCACGCCCCCCCGTCCCAGCAGAGTCTGCCTTGACTACACGTGTATACCACTTGACAACACTAACTGCTCCTGTTTTATCTCCGCTCCCTGCAGGTGTCTGGACTCATTTAGTCAGAGAGGAAACAGAGCTGCGGTGACACCTGCAAGTGTTTGTACTCACTGAAGTGCAATTACACCTGCTGTGTCGACTCTGCCCTAATACTAGACTGCAGCATGACAACACCTAGTAGCATCCACGTGACACAACCGGCGTGCAGCGAATGCGTATTTGGCAACACTGGAAGCTGTCCATTCTCAGATTTAATTCCACCCTCGGAGCAGCCAGTGTCTGGTGCGGTCTGAGCACGAACATTAGCAGCACTCGCACAGAAACACAGACCCATTAGGGGCTGAGGAGAAGCCACCGTGATCCATCCTGGGTGCACTTTTCTCAAAATATCACACATTAAGAGAGAAAAGTGGCATCAGAGAGATATTCCAGGGTGAATGAGATTATCTAAATGATTTTCTCCGGGAAAAAGTCTGCAGGAAATAACTCGGGAGAATTAAGGAGTGGTTTGGGCCAGTCGGCACGCCCATGTGGGCCTTCATCAGTTCACTGGGTCTGCAGTGGTACTCCAGTCAAGATCTAGAGACTTGAACTAATCACCCACAGACCAAACCTGTCTACCTCAAACTTTATATTTCTTTATTTTTTTGGACTTGGTTTAAAATCTCTGGTCATTAAACATTTTTTAGAGGAGTGCTTTCTAACTTTAACTGCAGCAACTGAATTTAATATTTTCACAGTGACTTGGTCTCGCACATAACTCCAACTTGACTTTTCTACAGAAGTACCAGGAATCAAAAATTGACATTTCTCAAACATTAGCACCACTGCACCCTGACTTGAAACCCAGTCCCCAAGTCCTCCAGGATACGTTAAATCCCAAGAGACTTTGTCCTGAACTGGTAATTTTGTATTGACATTATTTGCAGGATTTGAGACTAAAGACCCTGGAAACTTAATTTGGTCAGGACTTTAAATTTGTTTTTCGAGTCAGAGTCAAACATGAAACACGTAGCTTGACTTCAACCACGTAGCTTGACTTCAACCTCGACTCGCATTTCTTCTACAACTCAGACGTTGTTGCGTAACACCTGGGACTCAAGTTGGGAGTCTCTACTAAAACCTCTCTCATGGGGTTTGGACTGAGGAACCCTGGGGACTTGACTGGTACTTGACTCAAACATGTGACGGAGACTCAGCAGGGACACGGCCTAAACCTCTGCACTGATCCTCAGACCTGGACCTAGACCCTGGGAACTCTTGGATTTGGACCAAGACTAGGATACTGGAGAGTCAACACTAAATTTGAATAGATTTAAAAAAGTAAAATATGGACCGTATTTTTATGAGCTCCAAAATATAAATACATAGTATTTCAAAGAAGTCAGAGTTGACATGTGCTCAGTGTTAAAGCCTTAAAACTACACTTCCTACACTGTTGTATGTTATGGCACACACACACACACACACACACGTGTACCACAGCGAGCCCTCGCTCTAACAGCTGCTAGCTATTTTAAGGTTGCCCAGGAAACTGTGCAATGGAAAATTCTTAACATTTTCCATCTGGCACAGCATTGGTGAGATGAAGCTCAAAAGATCCAGATTACAACTTTAAGCCATGACTTTTCTCGTGCACAAAGTCAAACGACGAAGTATCGTCTTGACAAAAAGTTGAACCGGACACGTGAGGGACACTAAAGTAAAAGGGTCCAGAAAGAGAAGAAGCTGAGTGGACGGATTTATGAGAAGACCTCTGCTACACACACCACCCAGTCCTGTATTTNNNNCCCCCCCCCCCCCTCCCTTTGGTCCGTCTATATATAGACATAGTATAAATGCTTTTAAACCAGTTGGATTGTAGCAGAAAAGATGAAAAAAAAAACTACAGCGGAAATGAAGGTAATGTGTGTGAAACTACACCGTCAAAGTGTCACAGTGACACAGTCAGAGATCGTTTACCACCGCATGCAAGTGTGTGACAGATTTAGCTTGTCAGCTACTTAAGGGATTTAGGGCGAGGCCACGTGTACTGAAACATACCTGCTAGCACACACACACCACCGAGGCTAAAGCTAATCTGAGCCTAATTATTATTGTCTATCATCCAAACTGTAACTCACACTGCAATGACACAACTGAATGTAACGTAATGTTCAGGGATGTCAATTATCTATTATTTCAAATTCAGATTTTTTTTCTTCCAGAATTTAAAGAAGTCTGTTTTGTAAAACAAATTTTCTTTCGCTAGAATTTAAAGAAGTCTGTTTTGTAAAACTAATTTTCTTTCGGCTTGTCTACATTTTAGCCATTTCTCGATTGGTTTTGGTTCACTTTTAGTGTTTTATGGTATATGTTAACCTCTAACTTTAATCTTTTTACTATATTTGGCTAGCTGGCTAACACTTGTATTTATTTAAATTAAGCTGACTTTGAGAAAAATATCTATCTATCCACCTACCTACCTAGCGAGCGAGCAAGCTAGCTAGCTACCTATCTACCTACCTACCTACCTATCTGTCCAAATAACAATTTCCTCAAGTACTGACTTGTACCAGATACAGTCTTGTGAATATAATTTCAGTTTAAAAAAATTAATGTTTCCACGAATAACAGCATTTTAAATGTAGATAATAAAAACTCTAAGACGATAAATGATGAGATTATCTGGTTCATCTCTACAGATTAGTGAGATTGTATTATTCCGGCACATTAAACCCGATAAGTGAATGCTTAAACGCGATGCTTTCATGGTAAGGATGGCCTTGACCTATAATGTATACGAGTGGTTTCATGTGAGCCATATTCATTACAGTCCACTGTTGGTGTCAGTGTCCTGACACTGACTACAGACCATATGAAGAGGCAGGAAACTCAGTTACTGTAGAGGTAATCTGAAGGAAAATTCCCCAAAAACAGATTTAGATGAAGACAGCCTAATCAATATAATTCACCATTTTGAAGTTTCATCGCTCTGATAGGTCAGAGGATAGACAACAGGATCACGTGTGTGTTTGTTTAACAGTCTATAAAGCATCGTTGTCCAAAATCAACAAAACCAGTTCTAGAACCTTCTTTGTTTAATCTGAGTGTAAAAAAACCATTTGCTGTTTTACAGGGCGTGCGGTGTGACAGGTCGTTCAGCGGCGGAGCTGAGAGTCTTGTTGCCACCCTCGGCTTCAGCCAAGCAGGGAGCAACGAATGAAGTCAAAGCTGCTAAACGTCCCACGTTAAGAGAGAGAAAATGCGAGAGAACGAATGAAGATGGAGCAGCTTAGTCAAAGTCAAACATTATGACTGTTTCAAATGAGGAATAGTTCAATATAAATTAGGAGCTGATCTGACCTCAGACAACTTTAATATCTGTATGTGTTTAAACCCATGTTGCAAAAAAAAAAAAACCACTCGAAGTGATCCAACCACATTGTGTTCACACTGCCCAGATTTTTAGGCTCAATTATAACAAACGCAGGTGCAGTTGCTACAGTGAACCCATGGGAGCGAACTGAGCTGAGCATTCTGAAAACTAGCGTTAACCACAACATTCATTCGACACTAGTACACAGTCAACAACACACACTTTAATCAACATCTTACAGATTTTACACAGTTAACCGCCCTGTCATTAAAAAGTAAAAGTACAAATACACTTGTCGCAAAGCTAACGTTGACTGATTCAATGCCTCCAATCCACCCCACGCCCCTCTGTCTAAGGACAGAATTGCAGCCTCTGTCTTCAATTCCTTTAAAAAGTGGCCCGGCCGTGGCATTGTTCAGATACGGTCCCCGTTTTGGCCACTTTTGATGCACTGTGAACATAGTTTTAGGCAAAACGTGAGCAGAAACAAGTCTCAGATATTTGGAATTCATCCGAAGGCGTCACCACGTGTGAGACACGAAAACATTTGGACACGTCATGGTCTTGGCTGTGAAGGATCACTTCACAGCCAAGTGTCCAAGAGGAGCAAACAAACGGGACAACCGAGGCCAAGTCTGGATTTCCTTGTCTCTTCTTTGTTTTCATCTTTGTCTCTTTCTTTTCTTTCTTTTTTTTCTCACTCCGATCTCTCGGTGGCTTTGCCGGCGCCAGGATCTCTGGGGAGCAGCCAGTGAGACCAGGCTTTGCATTTTTGATTCGCCGATGTTAATCATTTGGCTTTGGGCATCGAGGAAGAGAGGATGGAAAAGGAGGAAGGCAGATAAAAGATGAAGGAAACCGGATGGAACGACGACAGACGAGCGAGGGCGACGCGGAAAGAGATGGAGCAGAAGGGCAAATAACGATGAAAAGAAGACGAATGTTTGAAGTTGAGAAAACTTAAAAGATGGAAACAGAAAACAGTAAAAGCTCAGGAGAAAAATGACGTATATTTAGATTCACCCTTTGAAGAAATGTCCTTGTTTAACATTATTCTCCTCTAAAGAAAACACACTGGGACTGTGTCCTCATAATTTACTTTTTTGTCCTCCTGTTTTCAGCTTCTCTTTTTCAAAACTCAAACATCAATACTTTAACAGCACCTTTTTAAAATTATAACATCTGTCTCAGAACCAAGTCTCTCAAGTACTGTGGATTTCTGGAACTAAGTACAAGCAGTTTTTCTCCGGGGGGCGTTACAGTTGTCGCCTCAGAAAGGCTAGTTAGCTTGCTTGCCAACAGCGAAACTGACTTGTCAGTCTTTTAATAATGTGAACTTTAGCTGCACTCAAACACTTTTATGACCATCTTTACAGCCCACAGACCTGTTTCTGTCCCCGGCCGCTCCTCCACTCCACCACATTCACATCTATTGCTTTAGAACTTCACTGCACATCCTCACAAAATGAAACTAGAATAAAATTCCATCCATCCATTTTCATCCGCTACCGGGTCGCGGGGGCAGCAGTCGCCACCCAAATCACATTGCACCATACCAAACCTTCCTGCGGGTGGTGAGTCCACTGGAAGGTACCAACCGCCCTAACCGGGATTCGAACTTGCCCAGGAGGTGAACCCTGGGGTTCCACACCAATGACAGAGACATTGCCTCTGGGCCAAAGCGCCACTAGAATAAAATTATAAATCAGTATTTATTCCCCACAAAAAGTCAAAACATTATTGCTGCGACCCTAGCAATAACTCACCCAAGGGGACCCCACCCCCTACTTTGGAAACCAATGCACCGCTACTACTTGGGCTCCCTCTAGTGATACACAAAGGAAACAATTTCCATTATTGGGAATGGGCGGGAGTAATAGAGCAGGTCACCTACAGGTAGCTGTTAAATATTGTTATATATTTTCACTAAGGGGGGGGGGGTGTAGTGGTAATTTATTACACAGTTATAAATAATGTCTCTTCTTTGTGTACTGAGCTCTGGCCAGTGTTGAGGTATTTCAGTACTTGGACAGACAAATATTTTTAGAGGTGGAAGGTTGTATATCAGCTGATTTAAAGTCCCCAGATGACCTGATATCACACAGTATTTTCCAACAGCCACACCGAAGGCACCTTCATTTGTCTGGTTGTCCATAAATCAATGATTTATTCAGTCTGCGCTCGGAGGAAAAAAAAAATATTTTGAACTGAGTGGGAACATCTTCACAGTCAAAAAGGTCAGAGCGGATCAGAGAACCTCCCTCCCTCCCCTGTGTGAATTATCATGTACACAGTCCCACAGATCAATCCACTTAGTGCCCATGAAATATAGGGAGTGGGCAGGGCCACTCTGCAAGTCTGACATCATCGTGCTGGGCCATTAGGCTGAGTGCCATCATGGCTGCTCTCTGGGGGACCGTGCTGCATTCACAGACCCATGGCCGCGACCCAGCCTGTGTTAGAACCATCGGGAAATGTTTCAAAACCTGTTGATCACACACTCTGACACACATGTGTGTGTGTGTGTGTACAGTGTGTCCGATCTAATCGGGTTGCACTCTAACTATAGAAGCAGGGAGTCAGATTCAAACGGACAGCGTCTCTGAGCTACTGACGTGTCCAATATCTGCTGATTTGTCATCAGTTGTGGCCAAGTCGCAGCATCAAAGCAGAGATCTCGCTTTAAATCGTACATGACTGAGTGTTTTTCAGAAGAATGGTTAGAGGGAAAGGGAAAAAAAAAAATCGGAAGTATTGTCCTTGGAAATGGCGGCGTGCTGTAAACCATCTGCTGAGCAGCGAGTTTCTGACTTAGAAACACAAGTTTTACAAAGGCCGTCTGTCCACAACAACAAACGCCACATGGTGCGAAACACAGACACAAGAAAGGCTTTTTTTCTGTTTCTTTGAAACTTGAAAGATCCCTCCTTGTTCAGCATTTTCTCAAAATAAGGCAAAAAAAACGCCAAAAAACAGCAGATTGAAGGCTTGCCACCGGGGGCAGTACAGTCAAGGTATTTTTGAACTTTTTAGGTTTTGAAACATTATCGCTTATGATTGGAGAACAAAATGATGTCTCGTGTATCTTTGAACTTTTTAGGTTTTGAAACATTATCACTTGGAGTACAAAATGATGTCTCGTGTATCTCTGACTGCTTACAAATCATTGAGCATTGATAAACACTGGACAGAGCTGATTTTAAATATCGCTAATTGTAAGCTATCGGTTTGCGTCACTAACCTAGCGATTATCGTGATCCTTTCTTGACTTTTCTTTCTTCCAAGTGGATAGTCGGTTTTAGTCTGTTCTATAGTTTAGCAGTTAGCACACCTGCTTCGGAAACAGAGAGCAGAGGGTCCTGGGTTCGATTCCCAGAGGAAGCACATACTTGGCGCTTGCTAGGGGCAGCCTGTAGACATATATCTGCTGCTAACAACAATTTCCCAAATATGGGATCAACAAATTATTTTTTTATTTATTATGATATGTTTCTGTTAGCGCACCTGGCTGTCAATCAGACCCTGTGACATATTTATATATTTATTTATCATATTTACTCTTGACACTTTTCCCTCCAATCCTCCATTTCCCCCCCAAAAAAGATTAGTTTTCTTTTCATAGGTTTGTTATTATATTACTGTTTTCAAACTGTGTCACTCTCAGTGAAGCCAGTGTTGCACTTCCAGCTGCTTTATCTTCAAAAGCAACAGAGCTTCGTCCATTTCTTATATATGGTCTATGTTGATAAGATTGTTCAGATACATTCAGACCAAATAAAAAGCAGGGGTGTATGCGTTTTACTGCTTAAAAAACTGCAGTAAATTCACTGTTACTTTAGCTGTAACTTGTCGCAATCAAGCTCGCACAGAGTAGAGAATGTGGGTACTTCTGAATATACAGTTTCTGGAGACAATCACACCTAATGTACTCTTTAGATATTCTGGCCAGGACTAGTTAGATTAGTTTCGTCCAATCATTTGACACTGTGTCTGTGAGGGACCTGTGGACCACCCTGGGACCACCCTGGGACCAGCCTGGGATCTCCAGACCTTCCAGGGCTGATTCATGTGACAGCAAGCCACATGTCACACTACACTGCCGCAAGCATGGCAACACACGGGGAGGACTGTGAGAGCCGGAGCTTTAAATATCCTCCTGGTACAAGGAGAAGTTGTGTCCATAAGGGGAAAGCAATCATCATCAAAGCACTTGGCCGAAGGACGGAACAACAGACAGTCACCTCCTGCTCCCTGGAGGAGTTATGGTCCACCGACTGTGCTCCATCAAGTTGCAGACCTACAGTAGGATGCATTTACACAACTACGTGGAGTTACAGTCTGTTTCTGGTCACACCGTAAAAACCAACAGGCGGTTCATACTCACATCTGCGCCGTGGGGAACTGCCCCGTGGACACGGACGACACCGTTGACAGGATTAAAAGTAGATAGATGGAGTAATCCATAGCTCGGCTTATTCCCTCCCCAGCTCAATCCAGACAGAGAAAAGACTCTCCTTAATCCCACGGTCCCTTCCTTCGCCCGTACCCTCCGTCCCTTCGTGCGCACTTCTCATCCAAAAAACCGCCTCACGCCGCCATGGGTGCGCGTTTGCAAACAAATCTCATCTGCTCGTGGGTGTGTGTGTGTGTGTGTGTGTGTGGGGAGTGGAGGGGTGTGTGTGTCTTTTCTTTTTTTCTCTCTCTCTTTCTCTTTCTCTTGCTTCAACCGTGTTTGTGTGCGCGCGTGCGTGTGTTTGCGTGAAGCGGCAGGGAGCGCGCTTGTCTGGAAGTATGATCCGGCTGTTATAGCGGATCTATGGCGTGTGTCAAAAATAAAAGGAGAGGAGGGGGAGGGCGCAGTCAGCGCCTCAGCGTGGCCGCACACTGCAAGAAATATCCGCCTTGTTTGTTTTTAGGAGTCAAAACAGCGGGTTACGAACCGTAGTATTTTTTTTTCTGTGCAGCTGTGATTTCAGTGTTGTTCGATATTCAGTCTTTGGATTAGATGTCATTAAATACTTGAAATTTAAACAATAACTTCATAAACGACACTTAAAAATGACGACAGCAGCCAAAACATTTGACCAAAAACGGGAAACTTAGACCTAACATTATACTTTAATTTAATCCAGAATACAAAGTATTCGAATGGATCCACAAGGAAAAAAAATGAAGCCATTAATTCAGTGATGAGTAAAAGATCAATCAACACTTTAAAAGAACAACTACATTTTAAACTATACTATAAATTATCCAACCATTTCTCATACAAGATAAGGCTAAAATAGTTTCACACCGCAAAGATTAAGTCATTTCATGAGTGATAATCAAACTTTAAGTGGAAAAAAATCACTTAATATAAAATAACAAAAGCAACCAAAAATAAATGAACCAAACATTTGGAGCTCATAATCACACCTCACCTTATACAAAAAAACGTCTTAAAATGAGTCACAAAGTCAAAAATTAAGTCATTAAATTATATTTATAATATAACTAAATAAAAACCTCCAGGTTCCTGATTTTCCTGTGGGCTTTTATTACTATGATGAAGGCAAAAAAAAGGTATAAAAATAGATGGAAAAAGTCATAAAAAGTTACGAAAGAAAAAAGTTATTATCACCCCTAACAATCTAACTGTCTAATTTGGACCATCATTGGAAGCTTCCTTGTTTTTTTTGTTTTTGTTTTTTTTTTTACAGTGGGCGCATTTTGCTGTTTGTCTTCCTGATGCACAAATGGGTTTCCAGGCTTCCTCTCTCTCCCTCTCTCTCTCCGTCTCTCTCCCTCTCTCTCTCTCCTCACCACAACAGCAGCTATTAGCCTACGCACGGTTCTCACGCTGTTATCAAGCACCACTGGACACATGGCGCACACTGTGTTTTTTAGTCAGCACTTCACATAAAAACAACCCATTCTTTAACTTTCCCTCTTTCCCGAACTCTAATCTGACCAAATATCTACCCTAACACCAAACTATATCTTGAACCTCAAAATAGCCTCTCACTCAGTGGGGACATGAAAACTGCTGTGTTATCATTGGAAGAACTACATCAATCTGCAGTCAAAGTGATTATGCATTAAAATAAACAGGTTAGCTCTGAGGGCTAGCGAGCTAAATGCCATGATGTTAAAAACCAGAATATCTATAGTTTATATGTAACACATACAACAAATATTACCGTATATATACGGACTAAAAGTCGCTCCGGAGTACAAGTCGCACCAGTGCCCTCTGGCGGCTGTCAGTGTGAAAATAACGAACATGTAAGTTTTTAGTGGTACAGTAGTAGCAGATACTGGTACACAAGCTTAGAGTGCCCTCTAGTAGTTGTCAGTGTGAAATTATATATTTAAATATATAAGTCACAAACCTAGCTTGTGAAATTATATATTTAAATATATATGTCACAAACGTGGCCGAAGGATGGAAAAAAAGGCGACCTATAGTCTGGAAAATACGGTAATTCCTTTTGTATTTACCTCGTATATAAAAATTGAATTGAACATTCATAAATATGCTGATTTACTCATTAATATATCTGAAAACAGTGTTGTATCATATAACAGCTGTGGACATACTGTACATATATGATCAGAGCAGGTGTTTCCCATTAATCACGCAAAAAAAAAGAAGAAAAAACACTCTGTAAATACTTGCACCAACTCAGGTTTCAGTGGAGCTCACAGAGACTCAGCAGAGGTCGGACACAGACGGAGGTGAGGCTTATTTACACAGCAGCTGTGGACGTTTCAGACAGTCCGATAAAAATTAAGAGTTCACCGATTTCTGTAACGTACAGACAGAACCAGACCAACACTTGTCAGCGGGTCCATAAATCGCAGCATTAAAATCTTTCAGTGAAGCCGTTCCCTGGCAGCCGATTGGCTCCATGTGTGATATCGTCGGCACAAATGCAACAATCTGTCTAATGGGATTACATGGGATATTTCACAGGGATTAGTTTTGTTTGGTCCCTAAAATCAAGCTAATGCAGAGTCAGGAAATTCAGTCATTTAGTTTTATCACATTTAAGGATTTTTTTTCTTCTTTTGGAACTGTATAAATGTCTTTTGTCTTTTGCAAAATCATCATTTTTTCTAAATTCTTTGCTTTTTTTTCTGTTTCTTGTAGCTTGTACTAACATTTAGGGTTTAAAACTAACCCTTTAAAAAATATGAATTTTTTTTCCCCAAGTTTTATTAAGTTCTGGACTTTCTATACTATATTAATGTCTGATCTAACGTCTTTCCTGAATAATTTTATTTCCTTCAGGCTTGATCTATTTTGTCAGTTTTTTAGATTTTTGTTGCCTTTTAGTGAGAGTAGTTTAAAAAAAAATTATTATGAGTTTCATGAGCCAGCATAAATTAAAAAAATGATTGTTTTTTCTTTGTTTTTAAAAAACACAGCTCAGTGCAGTTTGGTTTTTACCAAATGACCCATTGATTTACAATTTCTTTCACACTCAGTGCTTCAACGTAACAGGAAGAGTAGATGTTAAGGCTGTTACCTAGTGAATATGGAATCTCTATGTGTATGTGTGTGTATGTGCATATGTGTGTATGTGTGTATGTGTGAGAGTGAGTGTTGAAGGCAGCAGGTGTTCCCAGCCCCACCCACCTGCACAGGGAATTGCCCATCTGCCGTCGCCTAGCAACCTGTCCGCCGTCTCCACGCCGACTCCTCACAGTCCAGCCACGAGTCTGTTGTTTTCCTGAACCGTCTCTGCACCTCTGAGCAGCAGGAGAGAAGTAATCATGAAAAAAATAAATACAATAAAACAGGAAACTCAACATAATGGAGAAAATAAACGTCTGTCCATGTAGGAGATAATGATGTTTTTAAAGGAGTAAATATGATTTTAAATCCTTGGAGAACTCCATTCAGTGTAAATGTGACTATGGTCTGTGACAGCAGAAGATGTCAGTAGGTCCAAACCAAGGAATGTTTTATTTGTTCTTGCACAACATGTCATTACAAGTACACTGCAACATATTGTCTTACATGAGCTGTGATATCAAGTTGCCTTTTTGTATGAATAGTATTTAATAATCTGCTTATGTGTTTTGTTTTCTTTTCTTTTCTAAGGAGAACCAGACTTTGGTGAATTAATGATCACATTTAAAAGGAAATTAAATAATATCGTACAGTGCGAAATAGCGCACACATGGGGAGAGTTAATTTGATTAACATACCAATGTTCTTAGGCAACAAGGCCTTTCTTGGATATGTCCAGATTTCAATAAGTAATTGTGCTTTATCTTCTATTTTCCTCTAAATGCAATTGCATTGTATAATATTGATATTACGATGGGGAAAATGTCTGATGATTAGTGTTGTTTCATACAGACGTGATTAAATCTAAGTCATTTTAACAAGCGGGTGTCCTGCTCTAGCAATGTTTGTTTTTCGACATCTTTTTCTCAGTGTTCCAGGTTTACACTGTGTAAATTCAATTTTTAATGCACATTTTTGCCTTCGTCCACCTACTAAGATGAGGATTTGCCAATGAAACGCTTTAATGAGAAAATCTCCATGGCTCCCTGCTGAGATCCTACAACATCCTGTGGCTCTGTCTACTCCGTATTCCTACAGGATATTAAAGGAACTCTTAATTCCAATTTCTTTTTAAATAAATAACATTTTTCTACTTGTACTCATTAATGTACACAGCAATAGATTTCAGCTGCAGCCTCCGCCACCAGGCAAGACACGTCCCCCAGGACAAAACGTGCCCCTGGGGACAGGGGACGTGTTGTGGACATAGTAGGGGGAGGTTAGAGAGAGAGGTGGGGGTGATCTACTGTGATCAATGACAGCAGACTAAAAAGATAATGAAGGATTTCAGGCTGCTGAGATCGCTCCACTGGACATGACACCTTCTGAAGAAGCATCAGAGAAATGATTCAACAACTGTTCTCCCTCTTTGAAGAACTTACGTTTTCATCAACATCAAAGCTGAAATGAATGGTCACTGCGTTACAGCTGTTTAACAGTACATTACATCAAGGCATTACACAACATTAAAGATTCAGATCAGGGTTTTGGAGGAATATTGTAGTACACATAAATGTTTTTGTTTTTTTTCTTTTGTGATGGAGGAATATTGTAGTACACATAAATGTAGTCTTTGATTTTTTTTTTCTTTTGTGAATTTGCTCAGTTTCTTACCTGTCCTCTAGTCCACACCTGGCCTTCCACATGGTCCTCCTCTGATTAGGTGTCAGGAATGGTCCAACCAAGCCACGCCCACTGGGAACCATATTTGGAAGTTTCAAAGGAACGTGCCAAGTGGAGGCTTAGGAAAGGGGGATACTGGTAAAACTTGGTGAAAGTTTGCACATGTACTTGTCAAATAGTGGGGCGAGGCGCCCCTGAGGAGGCGCTGTGAGGTGCCACTGTTGTACAAAAAATTACAGAACTTTTTGATTCAAATGATATCTCCATTGAATAGAAAGAGGCTGATTTTTTACTACACTAACTGAATGCAACCCCTTAAAGGCCTGTAATCGATTTCCGTATATGGGTCAAATGACATAGATTATGGATCACATCTCTGGGACGTAATGCATGATGACAGCCCAGTCTGCTAGCAATTCAGGGCAGTATAGGACAGAGCCCGGGGGTGTCATCTCAACATCAACTAAACGTGAACAGCAGTACTAACAATGACATACAAAAAAACAAAAACAAACAACTAGCCAGTACTGCCACACAGTCTCCCTGCACCACATGATATCCTTGGTTTTGTAGCCATGGTTGCCTCTTGTTGACTCAGTGAAAGATGAGTGATGGCAAGTGCATATGATATGATGTCTCACTGGGGGAGGGGGGGTGGGGGGGGGGGGGGGGGGGGGAGGGTGGGGGAGGCAGCCTGTGTCCACTCTGTGTGCTGACTGATCACATTACTATTAGTGAAAGCAGCCCTGTCATGAGGAGTGGTCATGGCACAGAGAGGGAGAGCTGGCACCCGATGAAAAGAAGTCCATTGAGGGGGGGGGGGTCATCAGAGGTAATTGGACATAAAAGGTCTTGGCTCTGTCGCTTAAAAGTGCATTTGTTCTTTGTTCTTGTCAGTTCTGTCATGTTGGTGACATTTAATGTCAACCCGTTCAGTTTCCCTAATTTCTGAAAACACTGTTGGCAGTGATGTTGGTGGTAATGAACCTTTTTTTCGTGTGTGTGTGTTTTGACAGCCAAGAAGAAGAACAGGATGTATTAAGTGACGTGAACATGAATTTGACCCATGAAGTGAAGTGAAGCGCACCTCAGTGGCAACTTGGCAGCTGGTTGTACTCGAACCTAAAAACCTCTGGACCCAAGTCCACCTCCTTACCCACTAAGCCACCACTGCCCCAGCCCTACCCAATATCCTTCCCCCAATATACCCAAAACTCTCCTTATCTGGCCTGGTTTGGTTGAGTCAAGCAGCCAACTGTTGGCCTCCGGCCGTCAGCTGTCAGTGACTAAAGGTCCTTAATCCATTACTGTCTGTGGGCCAAGTAGAAGTAGTGTGTCTGTCATTGGAGCACAGCAAATGCACTTACTGTAAATTCCAGTTGACTTTCTAGAGATCAAGCCATATATTTGCTGGATGTTTGACCCCTCCCCTGCCCCCCCCACCCCCCCACTCCACCAAAGCATGATACTGTACATCAGCAGTGTCATCCGGCAATGCCTACCCAGATGTCGTCCTATCTCATTTGTTTTGATCAAGCTCACGGGGCAACAGTGGCATATTTTCAAGCACCCGTCTGATGCAGGTCAGATCTTTGATGCTGGGAGACAGAGAAGAAACATCTTCAGATGTGGAGGATCTGAGAAATCCATCAGGAAAGTGGGCGGGGCAGCAGTAAAGAGAAAGAGGTGGTGCAAATGAAAGGAAGCAGAAGGAATATAAAACAGAGCGGGGAGGGGTGGAGGGTGGGGGTGGGGGGGGTAGTGTTGACAATGGAGCAGATCAGGCCTGGTGTCCTTTGATCAAACTGTGAGTTTCAGCAAACACACATGTTGATCAGGCCATGGTCATTCATTTAGTTCAAATAATATTATCTGCAATACTTTGGGTAAAAACAAGTAAAATGTACTATATTACCTAGTACTGAAGCTACTGCAAAAATATGAGCCTGTCTTATTATGTCAGCCTACCTTTTAGACACCATGTACTGTAAGCTCACCTGTTAGCCATTACACAGCTTTCTCTGGTGACCAAAGTATTTAGTTAGCTGTTTGCTAACAACCAAGCTTCCCCTTAACATGCTAGCGAGCTTTTTATCTTTCTAATTGACTATGCTGTTAGCTTACATGTTACCATGTTAACTAATCTTAAGATATAAAGTAGAAAAGGGATTAAAACTAGAAAATAAAAAAAGCTCCACTTGAATTTATATCAGTGAATTTAACGTTTTAAAGTCAGTCTCTACCCATTAGCAACTACGTAGCCTCACCTGTTAGCTGGAGTGTTTACCAATTGTCCTTTCCTGTTGGCAAAAACATTTAGTTAGCTGTTAGCTAACAAGAAAAAGAAAAGCAGAAAAAGCGTCCATTTTAGCCAGTGCATATGCTAAGCTGTTAGCCAGCCTACTACCTTGATAATTGGCTAGTCCGTTAGCTTACCTGTGTTCCACCATGTAAACTAATGTTAAGATATAAACTAGAAAAAGGGTTGAAAAGAAAAAAGAAAGAAACAGCTCTTTTTGATTTTACATCAGTGAATTATGTTTTATAAAGTCAGTGGAACACGACTCCAAACTTCAAACTAATCTCAAATGTCAACTTCCTGTATATAGATGGAGGCGATGCCTCAGCTCCTCTTCCACATCTATATATAAAATTCTTTATTTAAAAGTAAACGCAGGCCTCGTGACTGTTGATCTGCTGCGTCACCTAGAGCTGCCGCCGCTATTTATTTATGGTCTGCAACAGGTGTCCACACAGAGACAATAATTAAACCACATCACAGTTTTTCATGACCTGTCCCTTCATTTGTCCTTATAAGGTCTTAAAAGACAGACAAATTTCTACCACATTTAGTACAGCAACACAAAAATATAGGGTTATATAAAATATATACCCTAAAATATAGGGTATAGCTATATACTATATATATTATATATACATATATGTATATATATACATACGTACTTGTTTATTTACATATGTACATATACACTATGCATATTAACACACATAAATACCCATGTATTACACAATTTCACTTGTTACGCCAAAGATTAAAATATCAGACCTTGGTTAATTACACCCCCTGTTGGTGAAAATGTGTACTTGCTGGCATTGATATTTTAAGCCTAAGCCTGTCACGAACAACACGTCTTGCTGACGCTGACCTTATGATCAACATGGGAAAAGTGAAGAAAACTGAGAAATGAACAACAAACCAGTTCAAGAATAACAGACAATAACAACTTGTTTTGGTTCAAATCATCACCACGCTATTTGAGTAATAATGCCCCCGCAACAGGAAAAAGCTTGTTGGTTTGACCAAAACGACACCCCACCCCCCTGTTGAAACCTTAAAAAAATTGTGAATCATAACCGGAACGCGGAATTAACAACACATGTACAGGCTTTAAAAGCATCAGTTATATCTCAGTGTGACACTTGTTGTTCATGATGGCGTTACTTCAGTGCACCATAGTTGTCCTAAAGGCCTTTTCTGGAAATGATCACCCCCACGCACATCTGTGACTTGAAAGCCAACTGGCGAATGATCTTGGAAAAAATCCCTGATCGCATAACAGGCCGATGCCCTACAGCCGTTCTTTTTTGTCTTTGAAAGCTTTGTCTGTCCGGCGGATGATGCTTCACTATCTTTTACAATCTGAGAAATAAACAGGACATCACGCAACTCCTGTCATTACCGAAAAAATTAATTGCGTTATTGCTCTTTGAACTTCCATCTTTTCAGATGGATTCTCTTCGGGTCAAGGTCTTGTAAAGTACACCGCATGAGTTCATTGAGTGTTCTCAATTCAGTAGCTGTCAGAACATCTTTAGTTCCCGGAGTATGAGAAGCTACAGGACACTGAGGCCTGTTCTGAGTAACTGACGTGCTCCAAAGAAGGAAAGAATAAGAAAATATTTCAGAGAATTAGCCAAAAGTTTGTCAGTAGTAACCCCAGTACATAAGACAACACATGTATAAGAAATGGTCCAAAACATGGTCCAGAGTTGCAAATTAGCTTGAAAGCACAATAAACGTGAGTAATAAACAACAGAGGCCTGTTCTGAATGACTGAAGAAACACCACTAAGAATTAAAGTAAATATATAAGGGAATTTCAGTCGAAAATGTATATATAACAAAACTAGCTAAAATGGCTAACAAAATTAGCATTCTGATTACCGGACTAAAAAAACATTATCCAAGGACAGCATAGAATAGAATATGGACCAAAAGTCATAATCAGTTGTGGTGAGAAAAATCTTTAAACCTGGCCAAAATGTATTTTATAAAAAGTGATGAAATACATATACAAATAGTCCAGACTGATAGAACATTGGTTAAGATTGGATATAAAACACTGTACATTAAAAACAGAATTAAGATCAAATTCAAATAAAGATTATATTCAAATAAAAAAATACTTAGAAAAGATAAAAACAATGATTAGTGAAATAAATTTAGCCATAAGAAAATCAAAACCAATGGGAATAAAAACACAACAAAACTTTCTTACCAGATAGTCACGTGGTACCATCTCGTGGCCAAATACTGGTACTTCACTTGGATCACACTGTCAGGACGTCATCTGTGATGTCTGAAAATGTGGGATAAGACACGACACCATTCCATTTGTACTCATATTTAATATTTAGACATGGGGCAACAGCCATTTTTACAGCACAATTTGCATAATTTATCAGTACCTCCTGTATACAACCACAAAACCATGACATTATAGATATTTTTTTCTCTACTTACAGGTGAAAAACCAAACAGGTTTAACAAGCATCATCTTTGTACAGACAGAATACATTATCTGGTCATTTTAATAGGTTTTTATTCACTCTATAATGTTTTGTTCTATCTCTCTCTCTCTCTCTACGTCAGTCTCACTCTCTCCTTTATTTTTTCAAATACATGTGGACACAAAAAATAGTATGAACCACCAACAAACATGCAACATCCAGTGTGAGCACATTTAAAATTCTCCTGCGACTACTTGAGCTGTTAGGAATCAAGACGTCTTTTGTCTGCGTGTGGTTAGACTCAGGTAAACCGTTAGTGTTTTTGGTGTGGAGGGGTCGGATCAAGGTGGGTCCCTATAGATGGACAGACAGACGTAAGGACACTATGTCGTTTTTCTCGGTCTATCCACTGTACACGGATCAAGAGACAAACCACGTCCTGACACTTCTATCATCACACACTGTGTTTATTGTCTGCTAAAAGACCTATTGCTTCCCCGACACCAAAACCCCCAGTATAAAAATCTATGTATTTACAAGGTTGGAAAAGAAGAGATGGCATCTTTTTTTTTCTTTTACAGTTTCTATGTGAGTATTTATGTGTGTGTGTGTGTGTGATTTGTTTTGAGAGTTGTTTTTTTTCCCAGTTTCTATGTGAGTATTTATGTGTGTTTGTGTGTGATTTGTTTTGAGAGTTTGTTTTTTTTCAAAGTAGACCAATGACATGCTTAAATGGTACACGCACAAGCACATGGATAAAAAAATAAAGAAAAATGAAATGATCTGTTTCAAAAATGTTCTTCACACATGTAAGTTAACTATTCAAAAGGAATGTAACGATACAGTTGTTCTCATCTTGATTTTTCTAAGTGATCACTACATGGTGTTTATCTGTGTGTGTGTGTGTGTGTTAAAGTTGGTTCTCTGAGATTCAGGCCCTCGAAAACAGTGTAAACAAGCACTACATTGTGTAAAAAACAAATAAAAAAAAAATCAACCCCATATGTACACCTGATATGTACCGTGACAAATAAATACAAAATAATACAATATATTAAATTAAATTAACAAAAAATACACAAGTCACATTAAAGTAGCAATCACTTAGGGAAATAAAAACAAAAGATTAAAAAAAACAAAAAACCAAAAACATACAAGTAACTTTACGTTTTCTCTTCTCCAAAGTGTCGGTCTGTATATATTTTCATTCTTTCACGGAAATGAATCAAAACAAGTGAAAATTGAACGACATCTGACAACACCTTTAACAACACCAAGTTGTTGTTAAAGGTAATAATCAAATAAAATTGTTTGAAAAAGTTGAAAATATAACAAAAGCAAATAGTTTCATACTGAATGATCCAATTTGTCCAAGTCAATGTCCTTTTTAATGTTGTTGTCATCAATATTTTCTGGGTTCGGTAGCGATAAATATAGCAAATATAGCAAAAATGTAGCAACACATTTTGTACTTTTCTCCTATATTTTCAAAATATACCTCAAATGTTAGCTGAATTTAGCAAAAATCTACAATTTGATCGCTTAAATCAACATGACAAGAGGCAGCTCTCTTTGCTAGCCATAAAAAGGGCAAAAACCAGCCAACATAAAGAGTCTAGCCAAGTAATACCTGAATGCTGATGTTTTATAAGCTTTCGCACAATATTATGAACCATAATCATAAAAGAGAAAAACAGATTAAAAACTAAGTTCATAACAACTGGATACGATACATATTAAGCAGGTGCTATAATGATTTAGCATGACAAGGAGTTAGCATGACGAGGCTGAATCATAGCATGACTTCAGTCACTTATACACCTTCTCCTGTAGACTTCTGGAACCAGGAGCACACTTCTGGTCCAGTTTTGGGGCTTCACTATTCACCACATCCATTTTTATTTTTTTTTATAAACATCTATGATGACAAAGACGATGCAGGTTTAACATTAATGTCAAATCAAAAACACCAACATGTTACTGTCACACAGAATTACACCATTTTTGTAATTTTGTTCATTGTTAGTCAGCCAACACATCTGTGTGGGCTCCACACAGAAAGGGCATGCACTCATGTGTCCCACACGCCAATGTGGGCTGTTAATTTTCCACCTACTTGATGTTGTCTTTATCGTTACTCTATTGTTACCCTTCAAAAAAGTATCTTCAGTTACAGGAAACAGTTTTACATTCTTAGCTGAAAAAGTGCAAAATACATTAACAACGTGCTTTGTAGAGTTACTCCCAGCCAGCATGTCTAGTACATATGGGCCACATAGGTGGGTCACAAATTAGTAAAAAAAGACACTGGTTTAAATTGGACAGAATTGTGGGATATACAAGGTAAATAGTTACTCTTTATCCCACATTTGGGCACTTTGAATGAAACCCACATGGTCTACGTATCATTTTCTTTAGCTCCACACAGCCCACAACCAATGTAGGCTGGACAGTAACAAAGCAAGATTTTTCATGTGCTCTAATGTCACAAACATTAAACAGAAGCTGTTTATCTCTGAACAAGAGAAGACTCACATGTGAAGGGTCTGGGTGTGTAAATAAAACCTCTAACTCACAATCATTAAGACTGGATTGTCTCTGATCAACATATCTGTATATTCATATTTACTGTATATATGTCCATATACTTTACTTCCGGCTATGACACTTTACTATATACAAAGTGCTCAGAGGTGAAACTGTTTTTTTTTTTACTGTGCATACTAAAATCCATCGAGCCATGCACGCAATATATAATGTCCGATCTGAAAGAAGATGTTATTTCTCTTTTATAAAACCCACATTTGGGTGAATTAAAATAAATAAATAAATAAAATAAACCAGTTATTAACTAGTTAGTTTTTCTCACTGAATGTCAGAAACATGCTTGCTGGGTGTATTTTTCCCTCTTGCACTGGAACGACAGGTAGTTTGTTACGAAATATATTATTATTTCCTCCGAGAACAGTTATATATTTTTTTCATTTTACACTCAAACAACAAAGGGGAAGTCGAATGATAGAACTCCACACTCACATTATATAAAAAATAAATAACAGGTCTTCAATATTCCGTATTCCATTGATAAATAATTTAACCATTGTCTTATAATAATAATGATAATATTAATAATAATATACACACAAACGAGGAAAACATTAACGTTAAATTATACCTGTGAACTCCATTTGTTTTTTAAAGGTAAAATAGTAATGTTTTCTCTGGTGAGTGATTTTTATGTGCAAACTGTGTGTGCGTGTGTGTGTGTGTGTTCTTAATGAGCGTGTGAAGTGTTAGTGTGTAATACCTGGTTGACTCCAGACATGACTTGACGTCTCCTCAGCCCTGGCTTCACTATGATACACTGTAAACATGTTCATATCATGTAAACGTCACTGTCTTCAACCTCAAATTATTCAAACTCTGAAAATAAAGATTGAATAAAATACACAATTTGCTCGTAGCCAAACCACCTTTTTTTTTTTTTAACCCAATCCCACCTCCTAAATGTCCACAAACAGCAACGGACAAATGTCTCTGTCCCCTCCTACGAGTGGATCTGGGCCGTGCTGGCGACCAACTTGTGCCAGCTCACCACTCGTTTGCGGAGGTCGACTTTGTCCAGCCAAACGTAGGCCTCACCGATCAGGGTCTTCTTCACAAACTTGCCACCGTTGGATACCAGGAACAGCTGAGATATAAAGAAAAAAAAACAATCAGAAGGTTTTATTTCGAGAATTACAAAGGTTTAATGGAACTTTCTGGACATTAGTGGACAGTCCTGAGGGGTTGGACTACCTGAAGAGAGTGTCCTGTAGGGTTCATACAGAAACGGAAGGTTTCGTTGAACGACGGTTCACGGTCATGACGACACACCCTGGTCTTTTTCTTGATGATTCTTTTCTGAGTGGCAATGTTCACCACATAGAGCTTCACGTAGAGGTCTGTGGAGCATGTGGACAACGTTAAGGCTAAATTAAACAAAAAACAAAACAAAAAAAATCTGAATTAAAATCTTAAAAATTATAGTGCAGCAGTTTTGACAATTTTAAAAAAATAGAAAGCGGTTGTATTGACCACTACCAGGCAGATGGTCTGGAGTCTTGAACTTGTAGGTGATGTTCCGACACTGGAGGATCTCCAGGACCAGGTGCTCTCCCTCTGTCTTCATCTCCTTCTTCAGGGCGATCTTAATCTCTCCCATTACTTGGGATTTACCTGATGAATAGTCACAGGCATACAAACACAGCTGAGTCCTACACGAAGACTGCCCTCTAGTGGGCACTAAAGACAGAAGGCTGGAAAGCTGCTGCATAGGTAAAGATCATAAACTAAAATGTGTGAACTGCTGTAAGGTCAAATGTCCACCTCTGTATGACTCACGCCTTCATGACTCACAGCATCATGACCGAAAGGCAGCAAAGAGGGTTTTTTTTTTATAGCAAAAATCTGCCTGCAGTCACGTTGTGGGATTTGTAATAAAAACTTTACCTTTAAAAAAGGAACAAGTTCATTATTCATTTTGTTTGATAAGTTTGACATTAATGACGAGATTGAGACTGTTTGATTCATAATAAGAAATAAATCTAAATTTTAATTTTATTACCTTAACCGAAAAACACAGACACACTCCAAATCCTACCTTCACCATCGCTGTGTCCAAGTGATGAATTCATGACGTCAGTGCCATTTGGAATTTTTCCACTAAAGAAACAACAAAACAAACAAATAATCAGACGCTCAAATGATAACAAAATTAGAATAAGCTAAAAAAAAAAAAAACCCCACAACTGAATACAAAGTAAAATACTGTGGAGTATTCTCCCAGGACGGAGAACAAAAATAACCACAGAACATTTATATGGTTCAACTAGCTTTGCTTTTCCAGACGAAGGTTCTCATTGTGCCTACTCACAATCGTGGCACCTGGAAGATGGCGCTGTCAACCTCGTTCATCTCAGCATCTTCATCCAACAGGCTGTAGGCGCTGCCGCTCAGCCCACTGTCCAGTGAGGCTGCTGTGACTGGTGCATCGCCTGATCTGTTGCCTGAACGAGCTGTGCAGAGACACGACCCCATCCATCAGGAACAGAGGCAAGGACAAAAACAGGAAGAAAAATTGCAACTCTGCCAAGTCCACGGACGGAAAAATCTTCAACTAGAATCCAGCCAGCAGCTTTATGTGGGTTTATTTCTAGGTGGAAATATAGTCTGGCCACATGCTGTTAACATGGATGTGGACAATTTGCATAGGTTTAGTGTCCAGGTTTTTAGTCACAGTAAGTCAGACTCTTCAGGTTTAAATACCAGGGTCTGAGACACACAAGAGGTTCAGGTTAAGTCTGAGTCGAGTCACATGGTCACCATGGTGTCAAGTTTTTTATCTGAGCATGAATCAGTTTAAACGTGTGTCTTTAAAATTTAAGATTAAATGAAAAAGTCAGTGTAGGAGTCACAAATGGAGACGTGTGCAGACTTGACAGTCATCAGAGCTCAAGTCCAAATAGAGTCACAAGTCCTGGACTCGAGTATCACGGCATTTGTACCACATGAAACTGGCTGTCATCACAAAGTAACAGAGCCAACCATGCTGCAGCCAGGAGGGAAACTGGTTTGAAGCACAGAAACACTGAGGACATAAAATAGGCAGAAAACTTTCTTCCAGACAAAGACGAGACAGTAACAACTCACACTTAGGAGCTTTAACATGGAAAAGACAAAAAAGCCCAGAGGAAATAACACCGATATGTTTATGCAGACAAAACAGGAGGCACGTAGACCCTAGGGACGTTGTTAGTTCACTGTATGGATTATTTATTATCATCTAACATCTTAGTCTCTGCAGTTGTTGGCCTCAGAACGGTTCATTTATTAAATATTAAGGTAGTTAAGGAGTTTAAATGAGTTTTATGTGTGCCACTTCTAAAGTAAATGCTTGTTTAAAAATGTTACATTTCAGCATCTTGGTGATGTGAGTATGAATGAGATGCGTGGATGTGGTGCAGAACAGGATCCATGGCGACACACGTTTTTCTTTAAGGTCACACAACGCAACATTAAATTGAGTGTGTTTTGTTTTGTTTTCTTATCGTTTTCTAAAGCTCACTGATACCAGTTCAGTGATACAGTGGGAGTGGGAGGCGTGACGCGGCACACAGACATTGTCAACTCTTGAGTGAGTCACACCACCACTCTTTTCAACACTCATGTCCTGGTATTAGTGAGCTGTGTTGGTGGCCTCGAAGGGAAAAACGTTGTCTCACAACTACTGCATGAATCCCTGCTGATGTGACTGAGTTCAACTTCCTCTCTTTCTTCCTGTCTCGTTTTTAGAAGCCTAAAGTCTCCCCTCTCTCTTCCTGCAGATGTGCGTTAGTAGCATCCCATCCTCTCTGTCTGTCTTTCGTTCTTCAGTCACAAGACAGAGAGGAGACCTTTGGGGAGAAAAGGGGCCAACGCTCACCTCCGGTGCTCTGCGGCCTCTCTTCTGACATGGCTTTCCTGAGGGTGAGGTGTCTGTCATCGGCCCAGCTCGCTCTGGCTGACACGGCCGGCGGCAGCCAATCGGACTGGGCTCTCTGGACGGTGAGCACGCCCACTACGCTGTGTCTCTGGTGCCTCAGTGAGAGGCGGCCTCTTTGGCCTGGATGCAGTTTGTATTGCATGGGTCAGAAGGACAACGGCCAGGGAACAGAGGTTAAAGGTGGGAGGGGGAGGAGTCGAAGAGGAGCGAGATGGAGATTCAGACAGCAGTTCTTCATCACAGCTTGACGTGTCAATCACATGCAGCCACAGTGGGCAGTGCACGTTCTGCCCCTTCCAGAGTCTCGTGTGCAGCATCTACTGAGGTGCTGTGTGGGTTTGGTTGTTGTTCAAACAAACTTAAAAGGGGGGGGGAGGGGGGGGTCGCACTGCATGCACAACTACTTCAGTGGAGGAGTTTCTAAGAAGGCGGTAAATTAATCCAAAATAGAAAATAAAATGAACGCAAAGTTCATCCTAGGGAGGGGGTCAGGATCATTTCTCTGTTTTTACAGGTCTGGTTAAAATATTAATGTGTCTATTTTTATTTTACATGCTCCCTGTCTGAAACTATTTTGGATGTTTTTTTTGTAGCTGTCCTAAGAGCAAATAAAATAAAAATAAAGATTTTTTTGGATGTTTTTTTTGTAGCTGTCCTAACAGCAAATAAAATAAACTAAGATTTTTGAAAAATCTAAATTAATGTACATTATATTTAGACAACAATTTCAAGTTAAACTTTAGTCTAGTTTAAAGTAGCTGAAAAGTAGAGTATGCAAGTTTTTTTTAAATAAAAAATAAACAATTGAATTATAAAAAGTAGTCTTTAAAGTACCATTTGTTGTAAGTAAGTCATTGTAGAAGCATGATACTAGTTAATGAAGAGGGAGTGGCAGCAGAATATAATTTGTAGATAAATAGTAAATTAGGTGGTTATGAAGAGAATTAGTGAAATAAAGATAAAACGCAAAAAGAAGTAGTAAAAGTAGAAAAGCAGTAATAGCTGTAACCTCTGCCCGTAGTAAAAGTAGAAAAGCAGTAATAGCAGTAACCTCTGGCAATAGTTGCCCTAGTAGTAGTAGTAGTGGTACTTATGGCACTTAAGTAGAAAGATTAGAAGGAGCAATAGTGTTAGTAGCAGTAGTAGTGTTAGGGATAGTAGCAAGACAAATAGGTAGTAGCTGTATTAGTAAAAGTAATATAACGTAGGTAAGAAGTAGATGAAATTTTAGTAGTTGTAGTATTAGCACAAGACAGTTATTTTAGGTAAAATATCCTAAATGTGCCACCAATATGGTATTCCAAACTGTGTTCTTAGCCCCCTCTGCAGGTAAGGGAGACAGGAAGCTGCTTAATCTGCATTGTTAAAACCCAGGGCCAACATTCTTGCATACTCTACCTTTGAAGTTCTTATTATTTTATCACTTTTTTTTTAGATTTCCAACTTCATTAAGTGGTTAAGTGAGGCCTTTTTAAGGCGACACCTATCATTTTTAATGACTAGTGTGAGACTTGGGGCAGACGGCGTGTTACATTACAGGTGGAGGTGCTGGTGCTACGCCATACATACAGAAGAGAAGCGGTGGGAGATTGACACACGGTGATTACAAGGAGGAGGAGGAGGAGCAGAGGGTGTAAAAAAGTGAGGGAAACCGAGGAGAGAAAAAGGAAACTACAGGAAGGAAATTAAAATAAAAACTCAACAGAATGTAGAACAGATGAGTGCGAGGAGGCCATGCTGCGTAGGCTTTATTTGCGTCTTGGTTTACTTGGTTGAAGGCGTTGCGGCGGCTGTGACTGCTGAGGGGCATCGCCCGTTGCTATGACAGCGCCTCCGCTGCTGCTGCTTCCTTTGCTGCTGTCCTGCTGTCCTGTCCTGTGTTGCCGTGTAGCGCTTTTGCCGGAGCGTGAAGCACCGTGCGAGCGAGAGTGTCCATGGCTGTGGCTTTGGCTCTGGCCCTCGGACGGGGAAGGCTTCGATGTGCCGGGGCTACTGTGAGATTTCTCGATAGTGGGCACCTGCGTGTCTAAAACAACCAGATTCACCAAATTACCAAAAATCTACCTTCCACTGTAATTTCCTTTCGGCTGTTACCTTTCGTTAAACGCCTGCGTTCGGCTAGGCAGACGCCACAGGACGTTTATATTTTAAATTTATGATTAAATTTGATTTCTGTTCATCTCTCAAAGCCTTCCACGGCCTTGATGCCTTCTGAGTTAGAGGAAAGACTGAGCGAAGCTAAGGCTAGGCCTCTGAGCTGAATGGCAACAAAGAAAACAAAACACGGGAAAGCAAAAAGCATGGAGCTGAAGCTCGGATGAGTGGAGCTGTAGGAAATCAATACAGTTAAGAACAATGATATCAGCCATTTGTTTTTTTACATATTTACTATGACTACTGCATTCCTGAACAACCTGGCTTCATTCTTTAGGCACATCTTTTATGTTGAATTTTGTTTTAATAGTTTTTGGCAAATCCACCAAAAACTCATTAACTCTTTATTGGGATTGTTCTGCCGAAATCCTGAGTAAAATGAAATGTGTGGGTTTTTTTTTGTAGGCAAAACATTACATCAGTTGTCTGGAGATAATTATTTACCTGTTTATAAAATATACACCAGTAGTTTTATACAATATATTTCTTTTAAACCAATTTAAGTTTATAACTTTTATTTTGACCTTCTTCTGCAGTGGCAGCACAAAGCTATATTAAGTATAGCTGAATTATAAAGTTCAGCTTTTCCTTTAACATAAAGTGTTAAGGCATTATTAACAACAAACTAGAAAATATGTCAGTTCTTTAGTATTTCCTTTATTGTGCACTTTTGCCTGTATTTTGTTGGGGTGTTCATGGGAACAGAGGTTAGCTCACACGGTGATTACAAGGAGGAGGAGGAGGAGGAGCAGAGGGTGTAAAAAAGTGAGGGAAACCGAGGAGAGAAAAAGGAAACTACAGGAAGGAAATTAAAATAAAAACTCAACAGAATGTAGAACAGATGAGTGCGAGGAGGCCATGCTGCGTAGGCTTTATTTGCGTCTTGGTTTACTTGGTTGAAGGCGTTGCGGCGGCTGTGACTGCTGAGGGGCATCGCCCGTTGCTATGACAGCGCCTCCGCTGCTGCTGCTTCCTTTGCTGCTGTCCTGCTGTCCTGTCCTGTGTTGCCGTGTAGCGCTTTTGCCGGAGCGTGAAGCACCGTGCGAGCGAGAGTGTCCATGGCTGTGGCTTTGGCTCTGGCCCTCGGACGGGGAAGGCTTCGATGTGCCGGGGCTACTGTGAGATTTCTCGATAGTGGGCACCTGCGTGTCTAAAACAACCAGATTCACCAAATTACCAAAAATCTACCTTCCACTGTAATTTCCTTTCGGCTGTTACCTTTCGTTAAACGCCTGCGTTCGGCTAGGCAGACGCCACAGGACGTTTATATTTTAAATTTATGATTAAATTTGATTTCTGTTCATCTCTCAAAGCCTTCCACGGCCTTGATGCCTTCTGAGTTAGAGGAAAGACTGAGCGAAGCTAAGGCTAGGCCTCTGAGCTGAATGGCAACAAAGAAAACAAAACACGGGAAAGCAAAAAGCATGGAGCTGAAGCTCGGATGAGTGGAGCTGTAGGAAATCAATACAGTTAAGAACAATGATATCAGCCATTTGTTTTTTTACATATTTACTATGACTACTGCATTCCTGAACAACCTGGCTTCATTCTTTAGGCACATCTTTTATGTTGAATTTTGTTTTAATAGTTTTTGGCAAATCCACCAAAAACTCATTAACTCTTTATTGGGATTGTTCTGCCGAAATCCTGAGTAAAATGAAATGTGTGGGTTTTTTTTTGTAGGCAAAACATTACATCAGTTGTCTGGAGATAATTATTTACCTGTTTATAAAATATACACCAGTAGTTTTATACAATATATTTCTTTTAAACCAATTTAAGTTTATAACTTTTATTTTGACCTTCTTCTGCAGTGGCAGCACAAAGCTATATTAAGTATAGCTGAATTATAAAGTTCAGCTTTTACTTTAACATAAAGTGTTAAGGCATTATTAACAACAAACTAGAAAATATGTCAGTTCTTTAGTATTTCCTTTATTGTGCACTTTTGCCTGTATTTTGTTGGGGTGTTCATGGGAACAGAGGTTAGCTTTTTAAATTAAACTATAAAAGGTTGCCTTAAAAAACAAATCTTTCTTATGAAGGCTAATACTTTTGTCCTTCACTGTATGTGTTTGTATAAAAATGGTCAGAGGAAGGTGGTACTGTAAAATGGAAGATAATAAGGTTGAAGTAGTAAAAAGAAAGACGATGCAGAAATATTGAAAGTAGGAGGGTAAAGCGGGTCGTTGGGAGATGAGCGTGACACAGTTGAGCAGTGGACGTGATTGGATTTAATTGTGTCCTACCCTTCGCCGGATCTGGAAAGATCCCATGGCTTTGACTCTTGATGACAGATGATTTCGGGGAGTCGTGAATATCCTGCGCGGAGGTTTTGGGGGAAGAATGCTGAGAGGAAGGTTTCGAAGAACTGTGTCGGCCCTGGCCTGAGTGGGAGCGTCGGTGGTGGTCGCCCTCGCTCTGTTCCTTCAGCGGAAGCCACCGTGGGACATTGTCCAGCTGGGCTGTGTTGGACAGATCAATGAGGACCTGGAAGAACACAGCATTTCAATGAAAAAAAACCCCAGAAAAAGTACAAGGAGAAGTGAAGCCAAAACTGAAGGCATCAAGATGTTTACCTCTCCTAAGAAGTCATTGGAGGAGCATTTGTCATAGTCCCACACGCTGACCTCCAGGGTCTTCTTCCTCAGCTTTAACAAACACAACAGTCTTAACAGGAGGTTAAAAAGAATGATGACATATGTATTTCCAAGATTGTAAAACCTTGTTCGGGCTCCCTTCACGTACGTTAAAAGGAAAGTCTGCATCAAGCTCCACTGCCCACATACTCCCATTCGTGCCTTAAATTCGTGGTAAAATGCGTGGTTGAAAAGCAACGTAACCACTAGGGGGTTTATTTCCAAGTTGATGTTAGTTTCTTAGACAATAACACAGTTGGAGGAGTGGGTGATAATGTTTCTCCTCAGAAAGAGATCCAAAATGAGGTCATACAGCTAGTCTGTGGACAGAGGACGTCTTCTTGGTTCTACTGTTTCTGCCTTTCTTCATTTAACTTAAGCCTATGTTTAGATTCTAGTTTACTCTCGGTGTTTTGCTGCTTTGAGCTATTTGGACAGCTCCCTCAAGTTATGAAACACTGCTACTCTCGGTGTTTTGCTGCTTTGAGCTCAAGTTATGAAACACTAGCTTTTTTGTTAAATTTTTATTTAATTGGCTCTAAAGTGATAAAACATTTCATTACTTCACCAACATCACTGTTGTACACACCATTTACAGACACACAGTACCTGCTCCAAGTGGATGTTCTTATAGATGACAGTCTGGTTCCACTCGGGGTTGAGACTCTTGCCTGCGTGTTTTGACCTCCTCTTGTTTTCAGCACTGTAGGAAACACATGACAACATGAGGTCAGAGACCGACCAATGATCGACACATTAGTCCGCCACCAAGGAGAGAGAGCAGAGGGCAACAACACATCGAAGTGGGGCACAACGTGACAGTAAAGAGGGAAGAGAATGAATGTGATTCACATTGTTCAGACAGTAACAATGTATGAACCTGCGTGCATGAACTGCAGGGGGCGATGTCAGGCTGGGCTGCAAAAAAGTCCATTTCCATGTCTGTTTGGTTGTCAGATCAAAAGTTTAAATCCCTAAAACAAGTGAAATGTATGTCAATGACGTGAAAACTTAATTTGAATTTAAGTTTTTCAGAACTTATTGTGATTTTACTGACAATTCATTTCACTGTTTTCAGGTGAAAATCATAGTGTGGTCACTGGAATTGTCGAGTTAATAGGATGGATGTTTTTTGCAGGGTGTAGAGTTTGATTAGAGTCTACAGAGTTAGTTTCGTAATGAGACAAGCACACTTTACAAAACCTGCTTCCAGAAAAGTTGGTACACTTTCTGAAACTAAAACGAAACTCAAATCTGTATTTTGGTAAGGCACCTGGAACCTTTAACATCAGGCAAAATGATCCACAATCTTCTATTATATTCTATTAACTTTTAGTCAATCTATAGAAATTGGGGTGCAGTTAAACTAATAGCCTTGAATGTGTTCATATAGTGGTTGAGATGGAGCTGTAGAAAAACTGACCTAAGATGATCTCAGACCCTGACAATGAAACCATGTTTCTACACAAAAAACTCTTTGTCTTAGCATGCCCAGCTAAGTGTTTGATGTAGTTTGGGGTATTACTAAGTCAACGCAATACACTTATATATGTTTGAGGCCATATTGGTTCAGGTATAAAACTCAGTATCATGCTAGTTTTCAAGTAAACACCCTAACTGGGTTCAACAGTCATTCAAATTCAGCAGTGCTTTCTGGTTTTGTCCAGCCACGGGGTTGGAAGTCTTTGAACACACAGCCTGGTTTTGTCCAGCCACGGGGTTGGAACTGAGTCTTTGAACACACAGTGGTGATGGTGGTTTCTAACTAAGCTTTGAAGTACTGCAAGCTTTATTTTTAACAAATAAAATAAGGTTACTTGAAACAGTTGTCATTTTGCCTGATAAAAAAAAAAGAAACAGGTGAATCACTAAATAACAGCTTTCAGCTTCATGGAACTTTCAGGCTGGGTAGCAACTTTTCTGGAAATGGGATCTGTATTACTTACCAAAAGAAATAATGGAATGGACAAAAGAGCAAAAATAATAGTAAGTGTGTGTGTTGGAAGTGTTGGGGCACAACTGAGGGGTTTTCACCACAGACTATGTCAATGAGTTTCTAATCACAATGGTGGGAAACAAACACAATCTACAAAGAAAACACAACAGTTATCTGGAGTAGTGTTAATTGTTTTATTGTGTGTTATGTTAGAGGCAGGGTTAAATGTTGTTATTATGGGGGATTTTGCTTCCGAAATGTATTGTAGGAGCTGAAATGTTAGTTTGGGAATAACAGCAGGGACTTTGGATAGTACTGTTGCTGAAATCCACAACCAATCTTGTACCAAAACTGAACCCAAGTGGGCACGAAGTCACATACCTGGCATTCTGGACAACCATGACCTGACTGAGGGGGGGTCCAGCATGCATTAAATATAAAGAACATACAAAAAGAATAGTCAGAGGAGGTGGGGGTCAGAGAGTGCCTGTGGACTGTGAGTGCATTTATGTGGGAAGGCGGTTGGGGGCGGAGTGGGGGGTTACTGCAGTTTTATTGTGTGATTCATTAATTTGTGACTTAAGAAGAAAGAAAGTGTCAGAAAAACGGGGATGTGGTGTGTAGCAGAGAGTGAGGTAAATGCCTGCCCTAGTGTGTCCTGATTAGCATGTAGATGAATAAAGATGGCTGTCAGCTGATGGAACACATTACAGGGCAAAATAAGGGAAGACGTTTCAGAAAAACAAAAGGACTGGCTAACACAGACAACCGGTCTTTTTTCCAGTTTCTGCTAGTCAATGCTAATGATTTTCAGATTTCAAGGCCAAATCTTTTGTATATTTTAGCTATTTTAAATAAGACTAAGTTTGAATTGAATTTGAATTTGGTAATTTTAAAAGAGGAAAAGGAAAAAAAAAAAGCTGAGGTTCAGCTTTTGTTGCAACCAGTTCTAGCCACCAGCATCTGCAAAGTGAAACAAGAAGCGGCCAAATGAAGTAGCACTGAAGTACCATTTGTCACAGTTTTGTATATTGAGTGAAGATAAGCAGGTGTTTTGCCAATAATGGTTTGTAGATAAACCATTGAATCACTTTGCAAAAATGTGAATAATTTCAAAAAGCAATTCAATTAATAATTTAAAGTGAACTAGGCCATTTCAATAATTCAAAGTATAGTCTAATTAGGAAACATGATTAAAAAAAATAATAACTGAAAAATATTATTTTTCAGGGAAATGCTCTGCCTAATTAAATGAAAATCTTTTCCGAAATTGGACTCTTGATCTCTATAAAATACATAATTTAATAACTATCCATGTGCATATGCTAATATGCAGCACTGACTTAAAGTCCTTATTTTAGAACCATCCAAAACACTGGACTGATATATACAGAATATACACACAGTGGTTTAAAGTTGCATGTTTTTGAAAACCTGTATGACGTAATCCTATCTTTTTATTCCTGTGTAACAAACTTGATCTTGGCCAGCTATGGGAAATTCTGTACTTGGAGTGGCTAATATCCAGAAAGGTACAGTGTATATATATATATATATATATATATATATAAAATATATATATATAAAATACGTTTTAAACTCAAGGTTCAAGACACATGACCTGAAACAGAAATATACTTGGGGCACAAAAGTAAATATGTTCTATTGGATCTGAACAACTTTGGACATTTTCCTAAATCTGCAGTCATGTTTCAATATGCATGTGTGAAACTGAAAAGCCCCAAAGTCCTATATCAACATCACTGTTCTGAGGTCATAACAGAGAAAACAACACAGTCAAATGAAAAAAAAAAAAAAACGTGCTCCCGAGGGGTAGCTCATAAGGCAGTAGAGGAGGGAGCGTCAATTACATTAAAGCACAATCACAGTGGATGTATGAGAGAAGCAGAGAGCGTGGATTGTGTTTCAAGTAAATATGAACACTATTGATTTTGAATGCACTCACACCTACAGCATACAGCCCATCAACTAGGGCAACAACAACAACAGGAGCAGCAGCACACATACAGTTGAGATCAGGTCTTTTAAATGATGCCTGTGTCAATGGGCGGCCATTAAGGGGCAGATTAATCCAAAAATAACCTGGAAGTTAAATATTGGAAACACTTGTGTGTAGTTTAGGCGAAGGTTGTGAGGATATAAAAAAGCCAAGAGCTGCACTGTGAAAGATGGTAAGACAAAATCCATTGTGTATCGATTTTAGGATGAGTGGAAAATTAGGTTTAACAAAGTGCATTGTCTGGATGTCTAAAAAAACTACGCAGCTGCAGCCCAGATCACTCCTCCGATTGTGACGGAAAAAAGGAAGAAAAAAACTAGGGAATATTACATTTCGTCTTACTGAGATCTGACAGATCTGACGTGAAATGTTCCGGCTCAGGGTCCAAACCCTGGACTCACCCTCTCCCTGGCAGGAGGTAGACTTTGACAAATGGGTCAGAGTAGCCATTGTTGTCCCTCGGGGCCAGGTTTCTGGCCTGCAGCACGTGGACGATCAGGTTTCCCAGCTGCTTGTCATAGTGGATTTGAAGCTGCAGGAGAGAAGGAAGGAAAAAAGTGAATGGAAGGGAATTTCAGACTGAATGAGGCAGAGACTACGTGACAGAGAGGAAAATGTGAGAATAAGGACTTTAAAAATGATTATCATGCAGTACCTGTATCTCTCCAGAGATGGGGTGAGACTGGGTCTTTGTTCCATCTGCAGTCTGTAAAATTCAAATGGCACAAGTTTATATCCTGTCAGTGGACGACTGTTGGTGTAGGTGTTCTTTTGGGATTCTACTGTACATCTCACTGAATAAAAACACCAAATGAGAGAGTTTTTTTAAACCCAAATATGTTGCTTCTTCTCACAGATCTTTCCTTTTGTAAACTGCTACAATCACATAATAACATATTATTTCTCTATATTTTTGGTTTAGCTTCTTCCAATTTTGGCCAACATTTATCTAATTTGACCAATAATGGGTAATTTTTTTTGTCTTGGAGATATATTATACATAGAGTAATGTCTATTCACCTACAGTATTTCTAGTTATCAATGTCTCAATGACTGAACTGAATTAACTTTTAATTCAGTTCAGCATTAACATATTGCCAGATTTAGAGCTCATCATTGTGATAATGGCGGTATGTGCAGTAGTTTATGCCCACTTCAGTAAAACATATATTGTCAGATTTCCCCACTGCTCCATGGCCTCACCCTGCTGTGGCGTTTCTTGTTGACAGACGGTGATCCGGGCTGAGCTGGACTGGAGGTGGCGGAGGTGGTGGCGGGCAGACCTGAGGAAGAGGTGGAGGTGGGAGCCTGCAGCTGCTGTTGCTGCTGCTGTGAGACTTTCTGCAGCTCAGCTGCCAGCTGCTTGGGGTCAACGCCTGGAGACCTGGGAGGTCTGTCACCTTAGGGCAGGGGTGTCAAACTCAATTAGTCAAGGGGCAAAAATTTAAAACAGTTGTGGGCTAAGCAGCATGAACATTCAGTGAACAGAGTGCTGATAACGTTATAACCAGAAATATTGTATTTAAATAGATGGTAGTGTCTCAATAAATAATAAGAAATAAAATAAAAATTAGTGTAGACATTGTACTATAGATTCAAGACACCAACCTCTTAAGCTGAAATAAGGTGGGCCACTTAAAATGAATGGACAGGCCACATTTTATGAGCCTTTGAGAAACAGCCTCTTAATCTTGAACTAATGTATATGAGACCCTAATATATATTCCTGTGGATTAAGAGTGGTCACGTATATAACGTAGGCATAAACGTACTGTATATGACAACTAAAATATCAGTATATACCAATAGTTAATGGTCAAATCAGAGAAAAATACTACATAATACGATGACAAATCAAGAGAAAACTGAGATGCAGCACGCAGTGAAAAAAGTAATGATAGGTCAGGAATGAAAGAACTTGCTTTTGTTGTGGTCGTGATATTCCAGTTTCTGGGAACCTTCGGACTCAGCAAGCATGTTGAGATCCCTAGGAGAACAGAAACAGAAAAGTCTGCTGATTAGAAAAAATCCCGAAACATATGACAAAGACATTAAAACTAATTTGATTTAAATGCTAAACTTCACTAAGGAAAATGCTGTAGAAAAATACATTAAAAAAATGAATATGGAATTGCCTATTTAAATAAATGGAGTGGAATTATAGTATATACAGTATATACTACGTAAGAGATACTCACAGTCTGACACACACTTCTGCTTCGTTACACGGCTGACCAACAAGACCTTGTACTTCTTCGTAGGTTTTCCCAGTCAGACAAACTCCATTCCACTCCAGGACCTGCATTCCTATAAACCACAAGGCAAAATACAATATACAAATACAGAAGTATTACAAGAAATTTGCCCTTA
>NC_024314.1:21699699-21712933 GCF_000523025.1 Cynoglossus semilaevis | reverse complement strand
AGAAGTATTACAAGAAATTTGCCCTTAAATATTCATACATGCTGATTTTTTTTTAATCAAAATGTATATTTTCTTTAAACTCTTTTGTCAAAGGTCAGAAAACTAACTTAGACATTCATGTTCTGCTTTCATTGATTTAAATGTTTGAAAATTGATAATTAGTTATTTCTAAGAACAAAATTTTAAATTCTGACTAATTAACACAGAAAAGTCTAAACCACTAGGAGCTCAACTTATCCTAACTTAGCAATTTCATGCAGACCAGAGACCTACAATACAGTTTAACATTTGCGAAAAAACAAGCTTTGACATTGCACCCCAAACTGAAGAAAATGTCAGAAAAAATACAGCCAAGAGAAGTAGAAACTGCAGGTTTTAGGCTCCAAAGAAGAGCAGAAATAACAGTTCAATGCATCCACAAAGCACCGCAAACAGCTGCCAAAAAAAAAAAGACACTCCAAAAACCACCGCCAGCTCAGTCTGTCAACACTTACACAGGTTGAAACAGCTCATCAGGAGGGTCTTAGGTTTTTGGCGAAATTCCCTTGCTGTGAATTTGAGTGACAGGGAAGGAGTCGTTTTGCAGATTTTACCTTGAGATTCTTATGTTTTGGTATTATTCATGAACACTGGTTGCTGTTGTGACAACGGAACTTTAACGTCAGACAAAACAAAAAAGGAAAAAGAAAAAAAAAAAAATCCTCCACACTGCTGACAATGTTTTTGCCTCCCAGCCTGCTGAAACTGTGTGTTTTTCCTCTGAGTTCTCACCCCACACAGTCAGACACTGTGTTCCTTCCTACTGCTGCTGCTGCTGCTGAATCAAAGTGCTCTGCTGAGCCATTCTACTGAGTGTGGATGATGGTCACAGTCTGGCTGTTATCACAGTAGGAGCACAGACAACGGCACAGATGCAGCCCCATTTGTACACAACAAATTCACTTGTGCAGCAGAGAATTGCTACAGATTCTCTGTTCCAGGCAGAAAAGATAGAAAACTACTAGGGAGATCTGACAAACCAATATTTATAATGGAATCCACAGTCACTCCAAGTGAGTGGATGTGAAACAAATACTTGCTTCCATAAGTGTAAAGACATTTTCTCTAACAGGAAAATAGACATAAAAATAAAAAAACATAGCATAAAATATAGCACTATACAAAATCCATTAAGTATATGGCTATTTAAAATGTGACCAAAAGACGCTAGACAACAGTGAGGATTACTAAATGGCTATTTAAAATGTGACCAAAAGACACTAGACAACAGTGAGGATTACTGTCTGTTTGCGCTTTCTTATACTGTTACTTTGCATTGGTAGAGCCAGTAGGTGGCAGTAATGCAGCTGCATTTAAAACAGGAAGAATTATTTTCTAACATTTAAAGAGCAATCACAATAGCATTTGATTAGAATTTATGCCAGAAGGCTAATGGATAGGAAAAAAAAATCAGTTAATGTCAGTGAATCATTACGCAAAAAGTCCAAAGCAGCTAAATATTTACCTGAAAAAAAAGTCATGACACATTTTTAACTAAAAATTTATAGAATAAAACAAATGAAGCCTAATATTAGCCAACTATACTATACAATGAATACTCTTCTCCATTTTTAAAATGTAATCCATTGCTGACAGAAAATATTACTTGTATGTACCTGTTTGTTCAGGTTTGAAAATCAACGAACACCCACTGTGCACAAAGGACGACACTGGTCGCCTACCTTCAAGAATCTTTCCTGTTTGTTCAGCAGCTCCACCAGGTAGAACTTTGGCAACATATGCTCCGATATCTCCATTACTGCCAGGAACATCTTTCCCTCCAACCACACGGATTCCAAGACCATTCCCTGTACATTTGAAGACGAAATGAAACATTAACCACTCAATAATCTACTGTGCAGCACCTAAATAGAAACCGTCAAGAAAGAAAATGACTTAAAGTTGTAACTTGACTTCTTTAAAACTCACTCATCTACTAATCTAAAGATGACTAAATGGGATTATCATAATACATTAAAAAAAGGAAATAAATTATCTTTTATTGTGCCCACATAAAACATTGAATAAAACAAAATGATTAAGAAGCTAAAGGGAACCAGGCCGTTTACAAAGCAAGTTCAATCAGTGTTCATTAACTGCATTAGATCATCCTGAATGTGTAGGCAACGCCATTTTGAGCAGAGAGGTTGATGAGTGATGAGCATGGACAACAGCCAAGTCAGAAGACAGGTCAGGAAAATGAAATGTCTGCCTACATTCAGTCTGAAGGAGTAGAGTTATAGAACATTCTGGCAAGAGGAGACATTAAATGGTCAATTTCACACAGTTTGGGCTGAATATAAATAATAGACACAAAAGTAAACACTGCACTGACCATGCTCTACAATCCCATTGATTTTATATGTATTAATAATATAAAACGGTGGTTGTTTACCTGATACGCTGCGGTCTTTGGGATCTCTCTGCAGTTTGACCCTGAGGTAAGGGAAGGGGTAGTGTGGAAATTTTCCCTGTAGTTCACACACAACAGCAAGATAAGACAGTTAAAGATGGATTCTTGGGTGATGTTCAATATTGATTACCGTGATTGAGCTCCTAAATAAACTTGGTATAAAAATGGCTCTTTATATATATTAGTAACTTTAATACCATTATCACTTCAAAATAGTGTAGCTAAGAAATACGTGTAACTGCTGTCAACTGTTCGAAACAAGTTAAAAAAAACGCAAAAACATATAACTGAAACAACAGAACAATTTATTACTATTTATTATAAACTATTTATTGTGAATATTAAAAATAACTATCAAAAGAATAGCTAAATTATAAATGTCTTAAAATTTTGACACCGGCATAAAAACTAACTGTAGTTTTATAATTTGAGAATGTCCAAAACAACGGAAACACTTAATCAAAACAATAAAAAAAAAGTTTCTGTTTCCTGTGTCACCTGTCTCTTATCTTGTCCGTTCTCCGAACGTCCATCCCTAGGTTTGTCAAACCAATCTGTCTCCTCTCGTCTGAGGTGATAGGCTTCAGGGACACAACGACACAAACACGTTAGAAAAAACAAACCAAACGCTTAGTTGAAGCTGTCAACAAAATGTCTAACACTGGTGGCTGCTCTAACACAGCGAGGAAGCTCAGGTGCATAATTACCAATAATTCCAGTTTAGACCGGTTTCAATCACCTTTGACAGGCAGTACCTGGAGTCCCCGTAGAACCAGATGCCAATTGGACAAATCACACTGAAAACGTCACCATCACGGAAAAGCTAATTTGCAGTCACCAGATGTTGGGCTTCTACAAGCTGATTGGACAAACAGTTAAAGAGGCGGGACCATTTTATGAGCGCGTTATATTTGGAGTTCGAGTGACGTCTACAGTCAAACAGTGCTCTAGTCTGTAGTGTTTTTCCCTACCGTTTTTTTTCCCCAAGTTTTGTTAAAATATATTTTTAAAGAACGGGACTAAAATGAGCTTCCTCTGTTTCTTAGATCAGCCACCACCACTGACCTACAAAGTAAATGTAACATGCCATTAACATTAACCAGTGTTAGCCATAAAAGTGCAAAAGGTTTTAAAACAGGTTGATTTTCTTAGTACACTTCATAGTAGAGTATTTTTTTTAAAAAATACATGGAAATACCAGTGTTAGTATATTTTTTAGCAGTCTTTAGTTAGTGTTGTACCTTGACATGAATGTAAATGTTGGGTTTTTTAAACACTTGTCATCTTATGTTAATGGTGTTGAGGAGATAAATGTGTTTCCACGATGGTTCTGAATTATGAATAATGTGTATTCTTTGAAATTTGTAATTTTTTTAGTCCCAACATTTAGTCACAGTTTACATTAAATATTGTATTTGGCAAGTGGTGAAGGTTAATATGTGGGCTAATGCAGTTGGTGACTGAAGAACTGAACTAATACTCTACCATTTGTTGCATCGCCTCTGTTCAAAGCCATCAGGGAACCACTTAGGGCTGGAATCAAGGGAAATTAGTTTATGTTGATGTGATCCACATTTTCATTTTTTTTAAATTAAAAAGTAGTAATGTTAGAGCCAAAAAACAAATGAAGCAAGATAATCATCTCCAGATTCTGATTTTTTTTAACCCAAGACATTTCAATGGTTATGAAAGGAGATGGATGATGTTGATGTGGAGTTCATAACTTTTAGTTCATACTAATACAAAACTCCCAATAAACAACTGAGGAAAATACTTTTTAAATAAGTTTGATCTTCTTTTTGACTGTTTTCTATAGGAAATGAAATAATATCATGGGCATTTTGTCTGATTTACGTCATGAAAAATAAAACATTGAGAATTTTTTTTTTTACTTGATAGAGTATTCCAAAGAACAACATGAACCAAAATATAACGTGAACAACATAGAAAGTGAAGCAACAAAAAAATAAATCCATGCACCATTAAGACACACAACACACACAAGCAAGTGTTCACAAGAAGCCATGCAATTTGAGGATTGTATTTATTTCATAAACTCTTGTAAATATGTATCACAGTTAAGTTCTATTCAATTATTTTCACTTATAAAATGTCATAAAGATCTATTTATAAGTATTGTAACATAACTAATCCTAAACCCCAAAATCTTCAACCACAAATGTGAAATTGATTACTTGAATATTATCCTTTTCAGCAACTACAGTAAGCATGAGTGGTAAAAATAGGACTATTATTGTAATGTCTTATGTAGCTCATAGAAACAATATACTGCCAGGATGAATAGTAATGTTAGCACTAGTTCATTAAAATTGAACTATCAACAAAAAAGTTAGTTTTACAAAGAGAGGCACTTTTTAAGTAATTGATTTGCAAAAATAATAACCTTATATTAACCTGTTATATAATAACTGTAGCTACAGCTAAATTTAAAAGTGTTATTTAGAATTTTTTTACAGTTAGTACAGATAATGTTGAAAAGAGTGACAGGCTTGTTTTGAAATATTTGAAACATAGACATGCATATCCAAGCCCTCCAAATAAATATAAAGCATCAAAGCATGCAGGCTTAAAATAAGAGAATGAATCAAACAAAAAAACAAGAGCGTGATTAAGATACACACACCAACACAAGGATTAAAAATAAAAATGTCACATACACATACAGGACAACACAGAAACAGTCAAAGATGAATCATAAAATAAAAAAAGAGTGACAGCGTTACAAATCTGTGTTTACCTTCACTATCTGACATGGTGCCCTGAAGATCATCCAGAATCATATAACCCCTACCCCTCGTAGGCTCTTCCCTGATATGTTGCTGTTGTTGTGAGTCCTGCAGGGACAGGCAGGACCCAAACTGGTCCCTTGAATCAGCGGAAATAGGTGGCAAAGGGCCTGCTGAAGCTCGAGCCATACCCATAGGCTGCCCAACTGGGCTTAAAGGACTCTCTTCCTCTGAGTTCTGGGCCACAATCGGTATTCGGCCTCGTCCACTTTGCACAATAGGAAGGCTGGTGGGTTTGGTGCGACCGGAAGGTGTTTGGTAGCTTGTTCCATCTCCAGAAGATTCTCCATCTCCTTTAAGCCTCAAAGAAGTGCTTGAAGGGTCTCTTTTTATTGACAAATCTAAACCATAGCAAGAAGTGGGTCGGGATGAAGGTCTGGAGCGACTGCCACTGGGATAAGCAGAGTCCAATCCCAAGCTCTGGCCCAAATTAAGTGACCCAGCCAGGTTGGCACCCAAGGTTGACCCAAGATACTTTTGCTGATCAGCGATGTTCTTACGGAGCCCAAAGGTGATTTCGTCCTGCAAAAGTCTACTGGATCTTGGTGATGCACTTGTAGATCCTAGATAGTTTGTATAGTCTGTTTCCAGACCTCTGTTGTCTGGAATAGAGGAGTACTTGGAGGATAGTTTAGAGTCTAAAAGGGGAGTCTTGTGTTTTTGATACAACATGGATGCTGGGAGTTGTTTGGCCGCTTGTTTCTCTAGAGTAAGTCGACTGATACTGTACTTTTCAGATTTCGGGTATTGTCTCTGGGAGTAACTGGTTATGGCAGTATTTGGGGAATAGTAGTGTTGGGACAGACTTGACAGTTGTTCTAAACTTTCTGTCCCACCTGTACTTCTCCTGAACTCTTGTTTGAGCTGCTGCTTCAGAAGCTTTAGCTCATATGGTTCCTCCATTGTATCCTCTTCATCCGGGGTCTTTCCAAAAGTATGAAGCCTGGAGGTGGATCCAAGGTAGTCAGTGGAGCCTAGATCTGCAGCACTTCTTCGAAGCAGCTTCTCTGCTTTGGCCAGCTCCCTTTCTGCCAGACTGTATGATGCAGAAAGACCTGCAGGGCCCTTTGCCAGGTCTGCAGCATCTTCCAGGAGAATATAACTGCGAGGTGTGTGATGGTCAACATCAGTGTAGTAGGAATCAGAGACAGCTGACATAGGGCTCCCTGCTATACTACCAACCTCCAAGGCTCTAAGGTCAAGATGGTTGCCATATTTATCATATTTAACTCCCAAATAAGCAGAAGATGTGGGGTCAGGCTGCCGACTGATTACATCATATTTGGTAGAGTCCAGTTCTGAGAGGAGGGCTGCTTGTCTTGCAGCTTTCTGCTGCAACAAGAGCATTTGATGGTAACTCTGCTGTTGAGAAGTAGTAAGTGAGGGCACAGACGAGTAGATGGAATGAGATTGGTAGGATTGAGGAGTCTGGTACAGGGATTGCTGATACTGGGTCTGAGGATATTCATACTGGGAGTATTTTCCATACTCATGTTTGGTTTGAGGTGGCACAAAGTCGTCCATATCAGCCTGAGGGGCTGTTCTAGGACGTTCTAGACCATGGCCTTCAAGATCCTCATCTTCACCACCGCCATGTCCACCTCTGGTCTCTCTGATGTTACTAACCTCACTGTCTGACATGTAGTCTCTGTCATCGGCAACACCCTGCAAATAGGCTCTTTCTCTCTTCTCCCGCTCTTTCAGCAGAGCATCTTTCCTGCGATTAATGCCCATCTCCAAATACCTAAGTTTTGCATCAATCTCTTTTTCCTCCTCGTCCAGTTCTGCCTGTCTTTTCCGGAGCTTGGACGACTCACGCTCCACCATATCCAGTTCACGATCAATATCTTGAAGAATCTTGGCACGTGCCATGTTGGAATTGCGGCACATTCGTCGGCGGGCAGATCCTGTGCTATATGCCGTCTGGCCACTAGTTGTGTTCTCCTCTTCTGATGGTGGATTAGGTAGGGTTCTTTTGACCTTCTTTTGAGTCCCTGTTGGTGTACCAGCTGAGCCTTTAGCCTGGAGGAAAAAAATTATGATCAAAAGATTATGCCTGTCCATGAATTCTCCACACAGTTTAACAACTAGTATATTTATAGCTTTAGTATATGTATTCAACGTAAGCCTATATCTTTTACACCTGAATATTTTTTTGCTTCTTTTCCATCATTTTTGTTGGAATGAGTTTCTCAGTGGAGAACTGCTGGAGCATTAAAAATTACTTTTTACTCCTCATAAAGGCCTAAAGCGATCTACTACAATATATTTTCCTATTGTTAGTAATTCTGATTTTACTACAGCTAAAATATCAAGTTTGACATTTTTGTCAAGGTATTTTAAATAATCTCTCCATGTACATACTTTTTTCAGTGGTTCACAGGCCAGACATACTATAGCTACATGCCAAATATTGACTTGAATATTTTAATGACCAACTAATTGAAAAAGAAGAAGCAATACTTTCGGTACTTACAGTATAGCTGTCACCACACTGGGTGCCCAATGTTGTTTTTTCTTCACCTGTTGGGCTCATAGGCTTTGGGTCAGACAGGGATCTCTGCATGCCTTTTGATCCCCTTGGACTTCCTGGGGAAAGCTTTGACGGATCTGCACCTCCTCTAAGTTTCTGTGGGCTTGAATCACTCAGTGATTTTTCATATGAAACAAACTCCAGGGATTTGCTCGGGGACATGCATGGAGACATGGGAGAATAAAGCACTTTTGGAGATTTGGGAGGAGCCTGAAGTGTAGAGGCATCTACTTTAAGGTTAGGAGACTGGCCTATTTCTAAAGGACTGAGTTTTTTCTTTGGTGAAGTCCTTTCAGAGTCAGAAAGCTCCAGTCTTGTGTCCATTCTAATATTTCCTTCTGCATCTGTTTGTATAGAAATTTCTGTATGCGCTTGAAGAGACATATCTGAATGCCCTCCCCTGTCGCCCCTGGTGGTGCGTGATTTTTGTCGATTTCTGTTCTGAGATTCCCATTCCTCTTGATCCTCATCATCTGTCTGCCCGCACCTGTCACCACTCTTTCTAACAGCCTTCTTTTTCCTTCCTGCCGTATAGGCTTTGCTCACTGCCTCATCCTCCTCATCTGTCTGGCATCCACTGTCTGTGATTTTTCTCGACAGAACTGTGCCATCAGGGCCTAAGACAACTGCTTCTTGGAGTCCATGGCCTGGGTACATCTGATGGAACTTTTGCTCCTCCAACTGTAAACGTAGTTGCTCTTGGAGTCTTTGAATTTGCTCAAGTTGCTGTTGTTGCTGAGCGTATGTTTCTTTTTGCATCATCAAGTGAGCTTGTCTTTCTTCTTCTTGCTGTGACAGAATTTGCTGCTTCATGGCCTGCAGCTCCTCCAGTTCTTTTTGTACCAAGAGCTGCTCTTGCTCTCGGAATCTCTGAATCTCCTGACGCTCCCTCTCTAATTCCTCAGCAAGTCGTTGTTGCTTAAGTTTTTCCATTTCTAATCTCTCACGCTCTACCTGAAACTGGCCATCCCCAGGAATCATTGGTGAAGACAGGGCCTCCAGCGAAGCGGCAATAGCCTCTAGGGATGCATCAGTATAGGTGTCAAGGGACAAAGATCTTGTAGTCAAGGAGACAATATCCCCTGCAGGAACACCTGCTCTTGCGATCTCCAAATTAAGAGGGACATCTCTTTGTTCTGCTGCGGCAGTAGTTGAGATAGTAGACAGAAAACTGTGGGATCTCGTTAGCGGCAGGTTTTGGAGGTTAGACAGAGATGGCATGGTATCACTGGTGTGCATACCTGATAAAGCATTGTATGTTGTACTAAAAATTGACCCAGGTTGGGTGGTAATAGCATATGTAGATGGGATGGGTGCAGCAACCGAAGAATAGACCACCCCGTTTGATGACCTCAAGACACTGCTTGTACCAAAGAGCGTACCAGCAGCACTTGTAACTCCAGGTGGAATTGTTATCCCTGTGTAAGCCCCTTTCTTGGAGTAGTCAACAGCTTCACCTGTCAAGAGTCAAAAATATCAGTTGAGTCCAAATAATTCAATAATTGATTGCTGAAGCAAGCCATGCCTTATCCAAAAAATGTCAAAAAAATGTGAAAAAGGAAAAAAAATACTGATAAAAGAAACAAGAATATACAAATAGTACAGTGACAGCATGCGGTTACATGCAAAAGTATAATGGTAAAAGAATAAAATAAAAAAAATTAAAAAAAAACTGTCCATGCTTAACAAAACCAAAAGCAAAAAAGAAAAAGAAAAAAAGTTTGCCAGATTAGCCATGAATGAGGGTTGGCAGTTCAAAGTAACATTTAAGTGACAGGTCGGCAATGTCACTGCACTGACCTGCATCAGAAATCTTTGTCGAGGTCAGATCAACTGCACCATCGGTGGTGCCACTAAAATTGTAGCTGTTCTTACTCTTGTAAAGAAACAAGCCAACTTCTGCCAGGTTAGTGTCTGACATGGAAGGTTTGATTCCCCCAAACCCTCTCATTCCATAGGGTGAACGATCGTATTGGTAGTGGTCGTCTCGATATCCAAAGCGGTCTTCTGGGAGAGGAGTTGTAGGCTGCTGAGAAGTGCAACTTCTGGCAAAAGGAAGCTTATAAACAACATCACAGCAAACAGCTCTTTTTCCTGCAGTAAGATCAACTGGTTTGCCGTCATCATCCATGATAATAGCTGTGACCACTTCTGACGAACCTTCCACTGAGACCAGAGTGTTGAAAGGTTTTGTGGTGCTAAGGTCAACAGCCCCAGCCACTGTGGTTGTACCTGTGGTCAGTCCATTGGCAGCACAACTTGCAACACAACTGGATGGAATATTAACAGGTGTTGTTTGGAAAGTTCCTACACCTGTACTTGATCCAACAGACAGATTAACTGGGATCTCTGTACTTAGATTAGAGGAGGGTTGGGAATCGATTGGTCGATAGATGATTTGAGAAACAGGCTCAAAGGCTTTATTTTTTGTAAGCTGAAGGGGAGCTGAAGATGCTTGAAAAGTGCCCAAATTGTCAGACCGCTGAATTGTAGCAGAACAAGTCACAATGGTGATACTGTCAGTCACTATAGAGACAGTAGATGACTCAGCACTGAGGTTTACCACAGGTGACTGAACTGCACTACTCTGACGACTTACATCTGCCACAACGGACTGACGTTTTATGTCTGGGCTAGCAGATAGGTCTACACCATTTGTGTTTGATTCTGAGTCCACCTTCATTGTCCTGAGGTCTACGACCTCCGAAGGTTGAAGCACATGTCCATTCTGTGCAGGGAACTGCAACTTGGGTTTCTCTAGTGAGATTGGTAAACCATCTGCCCTTGGAGCTGGCTCTGGTGGAGGTGTCCTTTCTTGCACAACAGAGACAGTGGTCCTTTGAACCTCTGTGGTGACCACCTGGGAAATGAGGTTAGGCATGACAACAGGTGGTTGAGCTGAGGCAGATACAGCCTGAATGATGTGGCAAGAACTTGATACATGTTTCTCTGGACTACATATCTCTTGCTTTTCGATAGATTCTGTGACTCGTGTAAAGGCCAAAGGAACCCTAGTTGTCTTTGGCAGGTTTTGAGGCTGGGGGTGTGGTTGATAGAAATTTTGGGGTTGGGTTTGATGTGAGGGGGATGTTGGTCCAGAACCAGAGGGAGCTTGAGTTAAGATACTGTCAACTGGAGAGCTTGGCTGAGATGGTAGGGTGATCACCACATATGTGTCTCGGAGACTGCTGGCATACCTAGGAGAAGAAGGAGACTTTGGCGAGGAATGAATTAGTTTGTTATCAGCAGAAGGACAAAGATCCAGAGGTATGTCAGAAGAACCAGCGGGAAGTGCTGTGGGTCTAGAAGGGTGTGGGACATGGGCAGGTGAAGATGGCTGTGAGCCAGGCTTTGGTGCAATTGGTGGTTTGACAACATGTCCTGATCTATGACTCTCGCCGACCCCAGCAGAAATTAATGGTTTTGGGGGAACTGGAGGAGGAACGTGAGGTTTGTACACTGGGGTAACTGCCTGTCTTGGGTATATTACTTGGTTTGTTGTCATAGCAATAGCCTCTGGTCGAATTGGAGTTGCTGATCCCTGAGGTGGAAGAGGAACTGGAGCTTTCCTGGGAAAAACGGTGGGTTTTGGTGGTGTTGGAGGAGGCAGTGGTGGTGCAACAGGTAAATCGCTTTTTTCCTGTGAATTTGTCCGACACATGTTTGGCTTGGGGGGCACAGGTGGCGCTGTTGACACTACACTTGGAGTACTGTGTGTATACTGAGGGACAGTGGGTAAGGGTGATACACTTGCAATCACAGGGTGTGTAATTTTTTGAACTGGACTTGAAAGGTCCACAACTTCAACCTGGGACATAATTGTAGTCTGTGGGCATTGAGTTGATGTAGATGATGGAGGAGATGCTGAAAACACTGGCTCCGAATCTTTTGCTGATGTAGTGTCTGGTTCTGCAGTTACCTCCTCTTCCTTCTTAACCAAACTCTCATCATCAGAGGATACTTCTCCTGAAGAGCATTGTGTGACTTTTAAGTCTGGTATCGGATGCAGAGCCCGTCTATATTCAGTGACTTCTATTGGCTCCTGATTGGTTGGACTTACACCTGGACTGAGCACTCTTTTCATTAGCTCTTCATAGGCTGCTTCAGCATCCAACAGTGGTTTCCCATCTTTGCCTAATGTCACTTCGCTGCTTTTGCTGTATATATTTTCAGTTGGCTGCAGAACAATCTCAGGATTATTGGGATTCTGTTTGGGCTGCATATTTTGGTATTCCTGTTCCAACTGCATAAATTCCTTCCTCTTTTTAATCAAGTCTTCATAAACTTCGTCTGGTGATCTTAGCTTTTTGGGAGGAGTGGGAACAGTTATTTTCTCTGGCTCTTCTAAGTCAGCTGCTGAATTGTCAATTAGAGATGAATAGGCGTAGTCTTCAATGAGCATACCCCCGTAAAGAGACTCTTTTTCTGGTTGATTTTCAACCATCTCAACCGTTGGGGACTTGGCTCTCAACATTATTTCCTCATAGGCTTCGTCTGCAGATTTTAGGACTTTTCTTTCTGTTTTGTTAGTTGTTTGATCCTCAGATGGGGAGTGGAGAGATATAGACGTAGGTAGGTTATAGTTTTTCTGAACTGCTGCAATCTTTGCTGCATGGATTTCAAACCCTTCAGAATCTGATTCAATGCTAGGTGAGAAATCGGAGCAGGATGATCGTCTAATCTCCTCCATTTCTGCTTCTTGTCTCAGTTCTTCTGTTGGTGAAGCGTCTTCAATTGGTGACAGATTGCTTGGAGGAGTTTTGGATCTCTCTCGCCTCCTCTGACCTCGCATCTCTTCTTTGTCCTTTTTCGATTTTTTGCCTGAACTTTTCTGTTTTTCCTGCTCTCTGAGAAGTTCTTCTTCTTCACGTAACTCTTCTTCCTCAGAAGAGTCCTCAATAGTTGGCAGCATTTGACCCGGCTGTCTGTGTCTGGCTTTTCTGTGATGTTTACCCTCATCAGAACGGATCCGGCTGGGACTGCTACTGTCACTGTCTTCATCTAGTGAGGATAGAGATGTTGGAGACGTACCAGGTGTAAAGCTAGACGCATGTAAACTAGATGAGCCTTCACCTCGGGACCTATCATCTGGAGAGTCTGTGAGGTTTTCTGTTTCTGGCTCTCTTCCATCATTACCTGTGGGTACCGGACTGCTGGTTGAATTGAGATCCATACTTTGGAATTTCCGAACTCCAACCCCACTTTGACAATCCCTATGTTCATTCTCTTTGTCCAAATAAGTTTTGTCTAACGAGCAAGGGAGATTCTTTTCTTCTCCATCTTCTGGACTTATAGAACTTTTCTTGGTAAGTCGTTTGGCTTTTTCTGATCTGCTCTTCTCTGGAGGCTCTGTTGTCTTTTTTTCCATTTGTTTCCTTTCATTCTCTCTGATCTTTCGTTTGCTTGGGGGTTTTTCTTTTCACGGGGGGGGGAGCCTCCTCC
>NC_024314.1:21686057-21699592 GCF_000523025.1 Cynoglossus semilaevis | reverse complement strand
TTTCCTCATCAGACGGGGAAGCATCCTCGTTCTCACTCATTTCTATAATCTGTTTTCGGATAAAGTCCTCATCATCTCCTGACATCGGACTTTCTTTACTAAAGCTCTCGCTACTGTCATCTAAAGAATCTGCTCTGATATCTGCCGGCACCAGAAGCTTTTTCTTTGTGGCGTTGGCGTCTTTCTCAGTGAGACCCCTATCTTCTTCTGAACTTGGCGAGTCAGGTGATAGAGGGAGCACCTGAAGTTTACGCCTGGTCTTTAGTGTATCCGTCTGTTGTTCTTCATCTTCCTTCGGTTGGGAGCTTGGCTTTGCTTCAAGGATAGGTAGGACAGTGTTTTCCAGCTTAACTATATCCGATGGGCTGATGGGACTGAGCTCTTTGGAGGCCATTTCTGCTTCTTCAGACTTCACTGAAGACTTAACCTATAAGAATAAAATAAAATGTATTATTTTATGCACTACTTCATCGAAATGTGTTACAATTATTGGACATAAAGCGTTTGCCGTTGAGAGATCTGTCTAGAACCGATGGTGAGCTACGTTCTATGTTCACCTGTTTTGGAGGCAGAACTGTAACCTCTTGGTTTCCCTTCTCATCCTTTCGATCTTTGTTCTGATCACTATCTACACAGACTGGGATTTCAGGTTGTTCTACAGGAACTGAAGCAGATACAGTTGCACCTCCCTTTTCAAATTCTTTCTCTGATACTCGATTCTTTGATTTGATCTCCTCTCCTACATCAGACACTGCAGCGGGGTTTCTGCCTGACTGAAATAAAATGTTTTCTTGGATGTTCCCACTTACAGGTGGTGATTCGCCCTCATTTTTTACATCATTTTCTTTCCTGTCATTGAGTGACAGGTTAGATGCTTTCATGTGCTCTGCCTCTTCACAGGCTGTAGGCAAATACAATTCTTTTTTTATGTCACTTGGACTCTCAGCTACCAAAAGTTTGGTTTCAGAACAGGCTTCCGTGATATCTGAAATTCCAAAGCCTCTGTCGCTACCTTGCATGTCAGTATGAAACAAACCTATATCACTACTTTGCTCCGACTCCTTGACCATGTCTTGCCCTTTAGATTCCTGTGTCACTGTCTCAAGAACACTCTCCTCTGCAGGTAATGACTCATAGTTTCCTTCTCTTTCTGCCTCTGTCTTCTCAATTTCAGGCCATACAGACAAAGCTGCGGTGCTCGACTGTGCCCCAGTCATTTCCTGGTCATTTGCTTCCTCAGCTGTGTCTTGTTCCGTAGTCTTTTCTTCACAAAATTTTCCTTTCTCAGCTTTTATTTCAATATCTCCTCCAGCAGCTTCATCCTTCTGACCTGCCTCATCCTTGAAAGCTTTGCCAACAGATGATTTATTACCTGGTTCTGTTTCCCCATTTTTTGCTTCTATATATTTTGTTTCAAAAACTTTATCTCCGGCTCCCTCAGCAGTGCCCTTTATTAAGCACTCACTGGCCTCCTTGTTTACATCGGGCTCATTTACAGTCGTATCAACATTTTTCTCAACTGCACTTTCTTTTTTATAAGTCTCACTCTCTCCATCTCTGCACTCTGTATTCAAAACTTGACCTTTATCTTCTGATGCAAAGAATTGGTGTTTTGACTTCTCATCAGGTTCATGGACTATGTTGCTGAAAATTAGAACCTCAGAATTTATATGTTCCATAACTTCAGATGGAGGTTGATACGTTTTTGTCAGTAACGACTTCTCTGATTCTGATTCTACCTTTTCTCCTAAAGTAATTTCATGAGACAAAACAGCTTCAGTTGTTTGGTTTTGTTCAAGATTGCTTCTTACTGCAGGAGCTTTTGGAGGTGTCTCTATATCAAGCACTGCTTCTATTATTTTTTCCCCTTTTACAGCTGCCGTGACATCTATTCTTAAATCACAGCAATCTGAAACCTCCTGTGTGTCTTCTTCTGGGTTCATGGCAGGTTTTGGCTCTTCCAAAACCTCTGAAAGCTTTTCTGCACTGGGTTTGTGTTTTTCATTATCTGTCACAGAAACTGCAGTCTCACTATGGGGAATTTCTGAATTTGGCGCAGTTTCTCCCCCAGTAGAGACTGATGTCTCGTCTGAACATGAAGTCAGAGAGATATTTTCCTGCTGCTGAACTGGTGAGATATTGCAAACAGGTGCTGGTTGTTCAACATTGGATGGCTCTGTTACAGTGTGACTATGGTTTTCTTCCACTTTGAAAGTGCTGCTCTGCTCTGACTTGCCTACTGTGCTTTCACTGACAGCTGCACTCTGCTGATCAAAATTCAATGGCTCCCTCTCAGGTTCAGAATGGCTCTGTGCTATTTTCTCACAGTTTTTCCCTAAATCGACTGCTGGGCAACTCTCAGCTACACTTTCTGAAACGGGACCCCTTACTTCAGCATGTATTTCAGATACCGATTCAACTGCTGGGGGTTGAATTTTCTTATTTGACTGCTCTGTTTCCTGAGGAGAGTTTTTAGCAATAGCAGACTGAGAAGCATCATGTTCACATGTAGGAGTTGTTGTGGGAACTACCTTGGTGTCGGGAACCAACTGGGGTTGTTCTGCTGCCACTACGGGTTTGCTATCTACAGCAGGAGGGGGAAGGGTGGTGGAGGGAGCAGGTGTAGCAGAGGGTGTAGGAGTGGGCGTAGGTGGCTGCTTCTTCGGGGACGCCATGGTTGGCGGTGGCATGTCTCCCAGTTGGCCTGACATGGCTCTTTGTGTCTGGCAGTTGAGGCAGAGCCATTCTTTCTGTAAGACAAATAAAATAAAAAAAAAACCCATCATTTTAGTAATGATATCTGATAAAGCAGAACAAAACTTGGCAACTCTGTAAGAAAGATGTTCTTAACGATTTCTATTATTAGCTTGCTCGCATTATACGGCAGCAAGAGAACGTCACAGAGACAGAGTTTCAGTGTAACCTCTTTTTCTAGTTCAAGAAAAGGTTTTACATTTGTGGGACCTAAGAAATGGCTCGTAAATAATATATGGTAATGGGACGAGGCTTTGCTTAGAGCATGTCAGGGACAGAGGGTCGAATGGCCTTGTAGAAAAATGACACAGTCTGAGTGTGTTTTGTGGGTCGGTGTTTCTAATAGAAAGCAAACAGCGAAGATGTGGGCCACTAGATTTTCTCCACCTTTCCTGAAAACATAATGTACATAACTTAGGCTACACAACAGTCGCTGTTCAGATGCTTTTTAGGTTATAGTTACAAAGCAGCGATATGACCCTGATTATATTTATTATTTGAATTTGTCACTATTCTGTACTACTCAGCAGATAAAGTAAACTGAGTCACTAAGGATTGGTCCTGATGTGATGCTGAGATGTCCTTGCAAAATAAAAAAAATAAAAACCACAAACACAATGATTTATTCAACGTCTTTAAATCAACCCATTCACACCCAGGAAGTGTGTTACAGCACGTGGTGAAATCAACCCATTCACACCCAGGAAGTGCGTTACAGCACAAGTTCTGAATAGGAAGAGGGTTTAACTTGAGCTCCACATATGATTGTCTGCATGTTAAGCCATGGAGTAGACAAACAAACTCATCAAAATGATTCCCACCATGTTGGGCTGTGAAAGTAGCAGATTGTCGGAGAGAGACCGATCAAGTGTCACAGCAGGAGCGTTAAACATGAGTTGCACCAGTTCCAGGCAATTTGTTGACAGAGGTGGTCGTAAAAAGCAAAGATGAGGGACAGTAAAGACAGACACCAGCGTCCCTCAATCTTTAGGATTTGCCGACTTTCGTCATCAATATTCATCATAATGATGGTGTCATGCAGTATAGATACATTGTATTAGTGTGTGTGCTGTCCCAGCAGGAAGGACTTAAGATGTGAGTTTGTCCAGGTGACAGCTCTATCAGTTAGAACAGAGGGACAGCTGGCTCAGAGAGGAAGAGAGAGATGGTCGCTGATAGGAACTGCTGAGAGTCCCTTCAGCCGGACGGTCGGTCGGCCTTTAGCTCCTTCAGTCATCACTGATGTTATCACCGCATCGAGCCAAACACACTTAAAGCTTTTATTGCTTCCTCACTATTACTCTGCAAAACTAACCAGACCTTTTAAGTAATTCTGGAATGACCTCCTGAAATGTTAATTTGAATCATTATTACTTATGGCCAAGAATCCTTAATACTTTATACTGGGGTTCGTAGGAGCAATCACCTTGAAAGGCCATCAAGTCATTAATTGTGTCCCTGGCTGCATTTAAAGCTACACAAGGGAACATTGGCAGCTCACTCTCCAAGAGCCATAAAATAATTAAATTCAGATGTCAATACGATTCTGTGTTTACTTTTCCAAAAGCCAAGGACACTTGATACTGCTAAATACAGTTACTAAACAAGTTGCAGCCTCTAATTCTGGGCTAACAGATATAACACTCTATATTGTACAATAAAAATACCACAGAGTCGACCAAACGACTAGCCTAGCAAACATGACTTGTGGCCCATAAACACACAAAGCTATAGAGTGTATAATACACACATGGTGCTTGAGCGGAATGCTAACATTAGCAAATTGAATACTAACATTTGCAATGCAAGTAATGATGCATTTACAAACCATCTGCCTTTTTGGTGGTTTTCAGGGTTGTTGACATTTTTAACAATTAATTAACATAAATTTACTTCCGACAGATTACATGTAGGTTTTAAATTTGGAGGAAATTAAAATAAATAAAATCGTGTTTGTTTGGCCACTGCTGATATTTTTTATACTTGATTTTTTAAATTACATTTACTAAATTCAATTCTATTATTTTTTATACTTGATTTTTTAAATTATGTTTACTAAATTTATAGTCTGTAGAACTGAATTCTAGATGTGACTTCAATCCTGCAACTTCTCCAAATGTTCCACGTCTTTCAACTTCCTTCAAGGACAAACACATGAGCCAAACTGAAAACCACAGACAGAAACCAGATATGAAGTCGACTCGGGCCGTTCGCATTTCTGGTCACTGTATCCTGCAGGGAGTTGGGTGCAGTGTTGTGAAGGTCGGGGCAGGTCTTTGATTAAGACACGGGATTATACGAGGATTCTACCTGGCTAATAATAAACACGTCTTGGCAGAGGCTGTAAAAGTTAGACACAGTCAGGTGTGGAAAGAAAATAAGGATCTGAATAAATCAAAAGATTAGAGCATGATGTTATGAGCGGAATATTAAAGTAGTAGAAAAGGCTGTTTAATGGTGAGGGAAAGTGACTCGGCACTGCTGCTGCCAAAAAGTCTGACAACATCACTGATTTACAGATTGGCTGTAAATTAGTGGCTGCAAACGCAAGACTACCAAGACATAAGACTGGACCTTCGTACAGATACAGACTTCAAATTTATGTGATGCTATTAACATAATAAGAAAATAATTTAATCCCATATTTTTTCCACAATGGGGAAATTTACAGTGTGAGTCTTTGCACAACACACAGGCTGCCACAGGAGGTGCCATTGAGTACCGTATTTTCTGGACTACAAGTCGCACTTTTTATCATTCTTTGGCTGGGTTTGCCACTCATACTCAGGTGCGACTTATATATTAAAATATAATTTCAGATGTTTGTTATTTTCACACTGAGAGCCGCTAGTGGGCACTTTAGCTAGCTGGTGTGACTTATACTCCGCAGCGATTTATATGTTTTTTTCTTCTTTATTATGCATTTTTTTGGCTGATGCGACTTATATTCCGGAGTGACTTATAGTCAGAAAATATGGTATGTGCGCCACACTTATAGTCCAGAAAATATGGTATGTGCGCCAGAACCCAGGACCTTCTGCCTGTAAAGCAGATTTGTAAGGCAGGCCTGGTAACCACTACACCATAGAAAACATGCTTTTAGGCTAACTATTAATAAAACTTTTTTTCATCAACAATCTGACGTAGTGTCTATACAAATTTAGCATTTTGCTAGTCCAGACTACAAATCGATGGCGTTTTATGTTACATGGTTTGCTGTTTAGCCGGTTCTGCTATTTACAAGAGATACTTGTAACCAAAGATTGGCCCTGAATCCTCCCAGACTGAAGAGGAACGCTTTACCCGGTGACTCACAGCCATCCACCGACAAAGGCACAAACACAATTTATTACAACAAAAAGTTCAAGAGACAGGTTAGCATGAGTTAGCATGACTGACTTGGTAAAAGGTAATAACAAAAACACACACACACATAAATATATATATATTAAAAAAAAATCTTGAAATCACACTTTATCACAGACTACAATATATGTCAGATAAAATAAAAAATTAAATATTTAAGTAGAGAAGTTGATACTACTACAGTGATGCCAATGTCCTTCAAAGACACTTCAATTCACTTTTCAGTAAAAAGCTCTTCCCGAAATTAAACCACACCCTTTTCCATTGATAAGTGCTGCCGAGCAGCCAGTTTAATTACGATGCTCGACTGCAGGCAGAGCATCAAAACATCAGTTCCTTCCCAAGCCAAAAAAGATCTTTGTCCCAATAAATGTCCCTGTGTTCAAGATGTGTCCCTCTTTGTGTTTCAGTCTGCTGTGGTGCAGTGATGCTTGTTCTACCGACGATACCCACACGTGTGACAACCAAACTCTCATTCAGATCATACCAGAAAGTGTGTGTGTGTTTGTTGGCTTCAATCCCAACAACGGGCAGCAGAACGTGGGCTGTGACAGTGAATAAGGCTAACTCTGCTGCCAAAAAGCTTCAGAGAAAATTACATTTAATGTTCATCAAAAGAACTGCGCTTGGCAACTGGGCTTGTGTGTAAATTCATTTAAATATATATATTGTATTATATGAGGCAGAAAACAGGCATTTAAATTATTATTGTTTTTGGTTCAGCTATGTCACCGGTTCCCAACCCCCGGTTCACTGGCCGGTACTGGTCGATGAGTGTCACCGGTTCCCAACCCCCGGTTCACCGGCCGGTACTGGTCGATGAGTAATAATAATTAAAATAATTTGATTTTTGGCCACAGAGAAATAATTAATCATTATTTACTTTATACAGATTTTATTACGATTGACTTTATTTATGTAAAGATAATTGCAATTTTTTATAAAAAAAAAGTTATAATCTTTATATTTAATAGTCTTTTAGACTTACAAAATACCAGAAAAAAATCTAAAGGATGTTTTATTTTGAAAATTTACTGATGCTCAGTGGTCCTTCAGTGATTGACATGGTACTACCTTATATACCTTGCTATATACACTACTACTACACTACTAATACTCAACAGCTATCCATATACCAGTATTTGTTTACTCCATAAAAATGAAACACAAAACCTGCGACTCAAAGCTATCCATATACCAGTATTTGTTTACGCCATAAAAATGAAACACAAAACCTGCGCCTTTTGAAGAGATAATCAATACAGTCTACAGAAAGAAAAACTTTTTTATGACATATTGTTGAGTAGTGATACTGTAGAGACAAACAGATAAAATGTCTCAGCAATGCTGTGTTTTAGTCTTCAATTAAATGTTTTTTAAAACATCAGTAAAGCTACCAAACATGTCCTCTCACACAACATGTCAGAGAAAACAAAGAGGTGGTTGTGGCGTCTGTGGGCGGTGGGATAAGAGCGAGTGGTTTTCATCCACTTTTCCACTCATTGTAAAGGTTACAGTTAATGAGATGTTGGTTTTGGTTAACAAAAACACCCCAGTGTCTGCTATTGCCTAAAGCAGAAATGTACCACTCAAAGGCAGTGACACAGAGTCAGGGAAAAGCAGTGAATCTGCAGGATGCTAATATGTTGTAGCGCACCAAAGCCTAATTACTGTCACCGTATATAGATTAGCATTAATTTTTTCATCAAGTCCTTGGGTTGGGGCGGGGGGCCTCTACACAGAGACATGGAAATTAATTGTTGTTAGGCAGTGGTTCTCAAAATGAGGGTTATGCTTCCACTTAGGGACACGAGTAAATATCAAATTTAATATTTTCTTTAATTGTTCCACAGTGCGGCAAATGGATTTGTAATTTTTATGCAATTCTATAACTCTAAGACAGTGGTCCTCAAACTGTGGTACATGTACCAGCAGTGGTACGCAGAGAAAATTCATATATATGCTATATTCTAATGTTGGTCGTGATGGTGGAACTCAGAGAGCTCCATGATTTCTCAGGTGGTACAGAGAACCACTGCTCTAAGATGGCTCGCAGTTTAAGTTCATGCAGTACAAGAACGAAAACCAAACTTCACAAACAGCCAACCTACAACTACAGCAAAGGTGCAATTTCCCTTGAACTTGATTCTTATCATTTAAGTCACATTTTAAACTATTTTAAAAGTCACATTTATTTTTATTTTTTTTTAAGCCAAGTCTTGTCCACAATGTGCTTTCGATTTCCTACAAAACTGAAGCCATTTTCTAAGTGGGTCCTCAGCTCAAGGTCTCACCTGTTGAATATCAATGTTTAATGAGAAAGACAGAGTCAGAAGCTCCGACCACAAAGCAACTCGCTTTTAACACCCTATACAATGGTTTCGTCTGTCACTGTTGTAAATACTCCTAGGGTCAACAATCGTCAAGATGTAAAAAAAAAAAGAAAAAAAAAGAGCATGTGATACGTAAAAAAAAAAAGCAAAAAAAAAAGCATGTGATATGTAGAAGACAATCGTTGCCAGGATGTGAGTGTGTTTGTCAGGAGTCTGTGTGTCTCTGCTGGACTGACCTTGTCTTGTCTCAATATGCCTCAGTGCTGGCACCTATGATGACTTGGCTTTTGTCCATGAATGCTGACTTGTAGTTAACGGTACAGTGGGTATTTTTTAGCCATAAGAGACAGTGAATGAGAAAAAAGGAAAATTGAGAATCATTCTGAAGACGAGCTTAACGGTCCATTGTCTTCTGGACCCAGAATATACCTTAAAGGGACAGGAACTCTGGAGTAGTATTCACTAGCCAAAATATTAGGTACACACACTGAACTGCTTGTTGATGCAAATTGCAAATTAGCCAATAGCACAGCACGCATTTATGGAGGCTTCAATTTGAGGTCAGACTCCCAGTTTGGGTCACAGCAGCCACAGTAATTAAGTCTACGCCCGACACAGCTGCCAAATGGATGGCAAGGAACTTTAGACTGATTCATATTCACTGCAGTTTTTAAGAACACCGGTAAAATCTAAAATCCACCAACTCAATAAAGCAACATTTTTACTACAATTTTTACACTTTTTTTTTTACATTTTCCATATTAATAATCAAATAATTCAGAGTGGTCGCAAATTAAAAAATTGTGATATTTAGGAATATCAATTAATTGTGATTAATCGTCAACTGCCCTGTGATTAATCACATTAATTATCAGTGTCAAATATTTATTGTTTGACATTAATAGAAAAAAGTATTACACAGTCATTATAAATCCTTTTTATTTCCAAGCTTTGAAGTGGGCCATAAGTAAGACCCTGGTGCCTGGGGCAAAGACTTTTTAAAATCTTAATAAAGAGTTATAAAAGCATGAAAAACATAGCAATAAAGGAGATGGGGCAGGAAGTCAGAAACAGAGGGAGAGAAGAGAGGAGAGAAGAGAGGAGAGCCTTTCCGTATAGTTCCCTCTTCTTTGTGTTTCCCTCTTTTGTGGCTGTGTCTATTTCTGTACATCTCAGCCTTCAGGACAAATTACTGCTGAACTGTGATCTGGTGCGTGTTTTGTGAACTGAATATAACAGAAATAACTAATATTCCATATAAAATCCAGACGTTAAGGACGTGACATAAGAAACCAGCCCGGGGGGGAAGAGAGTTGAACTTTAGTGGTACCACTAAGATTCAAACACAGGACGGTCCAGACTGTGGGTGGAGTCATGGACACAACAACAGAATAATGATGGAGGAGGAGGAGGCAGAATCAGCATCAGTGTGTGTGTGTGTGTGTGTGTGTGTGTGTGTGTGTGTGTGCATCCAGACGTCAGAGACGGAGGAATTCCAGGACATGGGCAAACTACTAAAAACAAGCCTTTTCTTTGCAAGGACACTGCATCAGCATCGACAGTGTCCTCAACTGACCTTCACTTTAAGATTCCAAGTCTCACCATCAGGCATTTCTTATCCATTTTACATAAGTTACAGCTAATCCTCATTTAACATCTATATGATAGATTTCCAGACGATCATTTTGCAAAGATCTGTCTCTGAGAACTCACACTATAGTCAAGCTAAAGCTCCAGTCTTTCACATCAGCCACAGATATACTGTATACTGTGCTCGGTGCCTAGTTTGACAACAAAGACAGCATCGACTGGGTGAAGCTCATACAGGATAGAGCTCACATCTCTCCATCTCTTATCTGGATTCTTTGATTTGTGCTTGTTAGCCTGTTTTACGTAAGAATCCTCCGCATGACACAGCGACGAAGATGGAGCTAGAATTATACCCTACGTATTCACGAACTATTTCTACTACATCAGAAAGATACAGAGTGAAAAACATTGGAAAGAAGCAAAAACTAGAGCTCGGTACAAAAACACTGCTTATTAGGAAAAACGTATTGTTTCTTAAAATTATGGAAAGAGAGAATGGAGACACTAAGTAAGGGGGTAAATACACCTTCTGGGACAAACGTGGCTATAAACCCCCAGAGGGGAAGGACTGTGATGTGAAGAAATTGAAAAACAAAGAGAAATGATTCTGATGAGTCTATTCTGGCAAGCTCTACTGACGAGGATTAAAAACCGACACCTGAGTCCAAGAATCAAGACTTAATTGAAAAGACTGGCCTCCTCATTCCCTTTTAATCCCTTTAGAAAATAAGACTTACACATCACACACACACATACAGACACTCACATACACACACACTTCATGGATTTACTGAAACACCAAAAATGAGAAGAAAAACAAAATCTATCATAACAAGTCAGGATCCAAGAGTTCCAAGAATAGTGATTTTTTTTTTTTTAAAGTGAGAACTCTGAGAAGGAACAATAAAAGCTTCTGAGAAACAATTTTTTTAAAGATTTATATCCAACTCAAAGAAATATTGTCCTGTTGAAAAAATACTTCTTACTTTGATGTCAACATTGGACTTCAATATAAGTTGTTTTTTTTTTTAACTTGAACTTAAAAACAAACTGTTGTCCTAGTAATGTTTACATACAAACACTGTGTAATCAAGTGATGAAAACTCCTTCAGACAAGTGACACACCTGCAGGACCTAAACTCACACCAGCCATTAGCCTCAAATGTGAAACATACTGTTAGGTGCACACATGTATTGACACACACACACACTCGCACACTCACTCACACACACACACTGACCCATTTTACATGCGTCATCAAACCCTTGGTGACAGCCTTCGCGACAGCAAACGGCAAAAAAAAAGAGCGGCACAGGACGTGAGGGGAGGTGGATGACTCAACCTAGTGAATATTGCACAAGGATTTTACTTTGAATTCAATCCACAAATGTTTAAAACAAAGCAGGGCCTCAGCATTCAGGATTCAAGACTATGACTAATCCACACCCAGTCACAACCCTGGGACCCCAGGAACCCACATTTATTTTCCTGCACAGTTAAATGTCCCCAAACGTTCAGCCTCTTTTAAGTGATTTAGCAGTTGAGCTCCTCATTATCCCATCAAGTGTGTACAATTAAGAGCTGTAGAAAAAAAAAGCCCTGAATCTGTAAAACAAAGAAAATGAGTCTTTAATTATTTTGTCACTACTGCAAGCTAATTACCCCAGCCTGCATCACAAAATTACATATTTTCAAATCATTAAAATGGAAACGTGTAGCTATGAGAATTCTTTAAAAACAAAAAGGAAAATATAATAATAAGCTACTCTCTAGCATTATTGGTTGCCTTTTAATAGGTGGAAAAGTAAAGAGTGAACAAATGTTAAATCACATAATCAAATACTTCAAATTTATAGTAAAATCTATGACCAAAATCACCTAAAGTTGTGATTTTCTGTCAAGATAACTATAAAGTACCAGACGTGCGCTACATGCTAACACCTTTGCTCTTTTTTCTGTTTATTTATGTGATGTAAATCACTGAAATAAAATGTTGTTCATGTTCTTGCATTAAGAAAGACAACTATGACAAATTCAGCCACAGTTTCCTTCTTTTGTAAAGCTGATGGTAGGCTAAGCTAAGTGACCCAAGCTAATGAGCTGCTTGTCATAGCCTCATGTTTGACAGACACAAGTGATGGTGTATTCTAATGTAACTGATGTTTGGCTATTTTATGTTTTGTTTATGTTTAATATTATTTAATCAAAAAACAAAACAAAATAAAGCTGAGCAGAAGAAGCATAAAATGCTAACGCTAAGTAGGATTTTCTTAAACTATGACCATTTGCCATAGTTTCCAAATTTGTGTATATTAATTTACTCCATTTTCCATTTAAAAGCTATGCTAAAGTACCTAAGCTAACACGTTGACATGTTTGTTTATGATGATTATGAATTTCTTAACATACAGTACATCTCTTTAACAGTACTACAGTACTTCGTTTTCTAAAGCCTGTATTGAAACAGACCATTAAAAGCCACTATAATCCCCCTCGTATTTATCCACTTACTATTTATGGAAGGCTCTCCGGGGAGACACAAATACACAACAGATTATTAGAGTCTCACTTAAAGGACAGGCTAACACTTACACAAGAAGCAGGAGTACAACTGCTGATTGACAAACATGCGACTGGGCTGTGAATGTTGTGACCAACTCAGGGGGTAATAATCAACAGTAATTAACCTGTGTATTGATAAATACCTCAGTATTTATTATATTTATATTAATGTTGAAATATTAAATATTTTATTACAATATTAGTAAATGATATAAATTATAATATTATTATTATATTATATATAAAATTAATAATAATATATTATAATAATATAATTTTATTATATAACTATTTAATAGTTTTTATAGTCAAATTAAATATTAATATTAAATATTACATATTTATGTTAAGACCAGTGGTCTTAACACACAACAGTACTACATCCCTCAGTGTATCTGGCATGAGGAGCTCCATGAGTGGAGGGCAGTTCTTGGCCTCTCTTCCTATGATATACAATGATCTGGTCCCATAGAGAACCATCTGTTCTGTGAAACGTAGCCCAGCACAACACAATGCAGTTACACCAGCCAACCCGTCCTCACACCTTGTCTAATAAGTAGGACACCAGCGTTCTCCGTGTCGTAGTCAGTCAAGCAAGGACCAAGACTGAATGGACACACTCTGACGGCAGATGTCTGCATTAGCACTTAGAAGTTAGGCTTTCAAATGAATTCCACTGCAGGGAAAATGTGCATTCTGTTGTAAAAAAAAAAAAAAAGGTACCTTTACAGGACACTTACAAATGAATCATACCACACATGCACACGCGCCATATTCAGTTTCAGAGTCGAGTGTCAAATTGTTTCAAGTGCCCCCTATTATCCTCACATTTCCATCTGCCCTCTCTTCTGAAGAAGCCCTGATGATAATGAGATTGACAATTAACCACATCCATTCATTCAGTGGTCACACACATGCAGACGCCATTA
>NC_024314.1:21671548-21686026 GCF_000523025.1 Cynoglossus semilaevis | reverse complement strand
GGACAAATAAAACACCATCGCTGTTTCGCAGCAGTTTGCTGGAAGCTTGTGGGAGAAAGTGCAGAGCGAAAAGATTCTGATGGTATCTCCTCGGTGACCTATTTCACTGAAACATCCAGAGGATGTTTGCGTTCTAAAAATATGTGTCAGAGTGCATAAATTACTGGAAGTTGCTGTGCGGTGTAGTGACAGAACGATAAAAATGTTTTCTTACCTCTCCTAAGTGAGGAGTAGGGTTGAAACCACAGAGATTACACACCGTCTTCTTGCACTCGGTGCACAAGCTGTAGTTGGCCTTGTCCGATGAGCCGACGTTCAGCTCCACGTTACACAGAGGGCAGCTGACTGAGGCCGGAGGTTGCTGAGGCTTTGCGGCCGAGGTCTTCTCCTCTACCTCCACAGACGTTGTTCTTCGAGGCTTCGTGAGATGGGCCGGTGGAGTGTCGGGAGCCGATTCGGAGTCCGGCGGTGTTCCAGGCTCGGAGAACGGGGAGTCTGGGGGTGAACCGGGACCTGAGTCAGGGGAGTCTGGTGGAGAAACCTCTGCTTTTTCATCCTCTCCGGTGACAAGATTTGTGGCCGAGCTCAGGAGGGAGGATCCAAAGCTGAACATCTGAGAAGCACTGGCTGGAGGTTTAGATTCTGACAACCCTCCAAAACCTCCGAACAACTTCCCAGCCACTGACTCCTCCTGCTTTGGTGGAAGCTTTTCTTGCGGCTTTTCTGGAGGCTTCTCTTGGGGCTTTGACGAGTCCATCAAGCCTCCTAAACCACCGAAAAGTTTCCCTGTTACAGACTCAGAAGCTTGTGAAGAAGCTGCGGGAGGCTTCGCTGTCTCAGTCAGGCCTCCTAAGCTGAACCCTCCTAGTCCTCCAAAGAAGCTGGACTCCTGTTTGGTCTTAGCTGGAGACTGTTGAGGAGTGGACTTCTGCTGAATGGGCCGACCTGTTTTGGGGTCGATTTTCGGAGATCCTGCTGAGGAGCTGGGGGAAAGCGGTCCTGGAGAGGTAGAGCCAGGAGACTTTTGCTTTGGCGTGGTTGGTGGTGTTAATCCCTGGTCGGTGGTGCTCTGCTGTTTTATTAACAGCTTGCCAGGTTTGCCCGGAGCTTGTTTCTGTGGGGATGGAGGTGCAGAGCCTTGTTTGGCCTTTGCCATGCCAGGAGGCTCCATACCACCCATGGCTCGCTGCATCTGGCAGTTTAGACACAGCCACTCTTTGCCCTGAGCATGAAAACAAACAACTGTTAAATTTGACAAAAACAAAGCAGCACAATGTTGTGATAACAAACCATAGGGGCTGAAGAAAAAGCCCCTGATTAATTAATGTAAATGTACCCCCAGGACCAGACGACCTCCCATGATCTGAAGATTGTAATTTGTTTAAATTTGTTTCTAAATACTCTTTCTTTGTTATAACTGATCTACCCAATTGCAATCCGCAATCCACAAGTACAGTGGATATTTTCTATTTTTCTTTTTTCATAGTTTGATTATACATGGTAATTTTTCCTACAACATAAAATTGCTAAGAAACAGCCAAGGCTAATAATTTATAGAGATTTCTCCATACGCCGAAACTATATGATAGTAAAAACTTGCTACATAAAATTAGCTGAATCTGACTTGGAACTACGATAAAGTAGGACAGCTATGCAGTACTTTGGGCTTCAAGAAAACACAATATAATTACCAGCTATAAAACTGTGTAAAAAAAAAAAAAGTGCAGCAATAGCGTAGTGCTTTTCAATAATGGCATAAAATCTGTCAACATTTACTGAAACAAAGAGGTAAAAGAGCTGAATGTTAGCTCAAACTAAACATGAAGATTCATTTATTTTTCTTTGTAGCTGCTGGCTGGATCGACTTTTTTTTTAATGTTTCATTGTTGTTTTATTTATTTGGATCGAATTCGAGATTTAATTTCAGACATAGAAAAAAAATCTAGACATTTCAATTGTACATGTTTAACACCCAGTCAGAACCTCCTCATCCATCAGCACCTCCCATTGATCCCTTTTTTTCCGACCTACTGTAAATGCATACACCAAGATAAAGGCCGGCCTTTCATTGTATTTGTCCTGACCACACACACAGACACTGTATATCAACACCTGTTCACAAACAAATCAGGGAACAACACCACTGTGGTCTGTGTTCAGAGCCGGGATATCACCTTGGTTTCAGGCCTGTGCAAACTCACGTGCTCTGAAGATAATGTTGACAGTTGGATCATGATCTGACGTTTTTGTATGTGCGTGTTTACACAATGACACCTATAGCGTGAAATTTAAATGGAGTCTAGCACCCTATAGAGTTCTGATTATGACACTTCTGCAGTGAAGTCAGAACGTCTTTAACATTTTCCCAAGAGATGCTGGTGCAGATCTAAGCAGTCGTCCTGTTCTGCTGCATTCACAGCCCACTAGTGTTTTTTTTTCACTACATGTGTGACTGTGAACTCTGCCACAGTCTCTTCCTGTATCCATGACATGAGTCACCTTGATCAACATTCCCAGTGTCCATATGGTCCTTCTGTTCCTCAAATCTTGTGCGACACTTATGTGATGCTACCTCTCTGCCAGAAAGGCTGAGAGGATAGAACATCCAGCTAACGGGCTGCTAATTTCAATGTCATCTCATAGAAGTATTATTTTATTAATTTATTTAAAAGTAAGTAATGACTAAAACGTCTTCAAAATAAAACCATAAAAAGAATTGTTTGTGTCCCCAACTATTTTAACGAACATGTCTAAGGTAGTGTGTCCATGGCAGGGACACTGCCCCCTGCTTGTACTTTTCTTTTTTTTTGCACTTTTATATAAATATTACGGCTGACTTAATATTAGTTATGTTATTGTACATTTTAAATCAGTTTGTTCAGAGTTTTTTTTGTCTAAATAAATCATTAATTCTAGCACAAGTGAAAAAACGTCCTCTTAAATTAGTAAACAATATAAAACCAAATAAAAAAGTCATGTCATGTATTTGCCGTCTTACCGCTGAGTCTGGGGGGCTGAATCCACAGAGGCTGCAGACCTGACTCTTACACTCAGTGCAGTTACTGTAATTTGGTGGTTCCTTTGATCCGGTGTTTAGCTGAGTGGTCTTACAGAGGGGACAAAGTCCACCTCCGGGTTTTTCTGGCCCCTTCTGAGCTCCAGTCTTAGCAGGCTCCCCAGGTTTAGCTCCAGGTGGTCCTTGTTGCTTGGGCCCAGGCTTCCCTGGTGTTTGTTGTGAAGGGCCACCTTGTTTAGCACCTGGAGCAGGTGGTCCTTGACCGGGTTTGGGGGCTTGTTGCCCAGTAGGTCCTTGACCTGGTTTCTGTCCCTGCCCAGGTGTGGCCTGACCTTTTTGTGGTCCTGCCTGTTGTGGTCCCTTGGAACCTGGTCCTTGCTGAGGGCCCTTCACCGGCGTTTTTACTCCCTGCTTGGAATCAGGCGCTGCAGATCCTTCCTCATCATCCCCAAACAGTCCAAACTTGGGTATGTTGACAGAGTCGCCCATGGAGGATATGGACGAAGAGACAGAGGAAGTCATGGACGACATTGCACTAAGCGGGTTGGCCCCGCTAAGAAAGCTGGAGCCAAACATGCCTGAGGACTTGGTCTCAGAGTCTTTTGGCTCCTGCCGAAATCTGGACTCAAAAAGGCTAAGAGACGACGGGCTGCGGCCTGGTGCGACCTTGCCAAATGGACCCTGGTTGAATGCGTCTACAGTTCTGCTTTTACTGAGACCTGATTGTCCCCTGGAGGCCCCTGGTTGAGGGGATCTTTGCTGAACATCAGATTCTGAGGGTCTAGAGAAAAACAAAACAAAGAGGTTATTAGTTGGTGAAAAGGTATTTCTTCATCCAGTATTTTGAAAAAAATGTTTATGAGACTAAACCTGTCATTTCTTCATCCAGTATTTTGAAAAAAAATTACAATGAAATAGACCTAATTTCCTCAGTATATTTTATATCCTATATTCTCTATATCATATATATTTCAATGAAATAGACCTAATTTCCTCAGTACAAAATTTTATATCCTATATTCTCTATATCTTTTTTTTTTTTTTAACTTTTAAACAAGTGTTTTTAACTCGCACCCAAGTCACAGCAGAATGTTTGTGGGTGAACTAATGTAATTAAACAAATTAAAGGTATAAGCACATGATATTTATTTTTATTTCAAAGTGCATCAGTATCCATAATAAACGTGGCTCATGTTCTATATAAAGCTACTGTTTAACCTCTGATTCCAGCTAACATTATCACTGTGCTAACACCAAGACTGTCAGACCTCTTCAGTGAAATAAAATGTACAGCTAACAGCCCTGTTAGTGGTGGTTGACATAAAGCATAGATCATTAGGGTAGAGGTGAACTGAACGGCTCTGTTAAGGTCAGCTGAGACATCTTTTTAAAGTCAGGCTGAAAAGTACTACGAACAACGAACCAGCAGCACACACAGCTGGACACACATCCACATCTGGAACGTCCATGTCACCAAAATACAGACAGACAGTGAGAACAAATCGTACCAGAGTGACCAAGTTGGTCTGACCTGTAATATGTTGAAAATTGAACACAAAAATACAACCAAGAGTAAAGACGAAAAAGAAAAAGAAGTCCACTCCATTGAAGAATGAACATTACGTTAAAACTTAATGTAAAACATTTTTTACCTTGAAGGTCTCAGATTTATTTTTATTTCAAATTTTAGGCCACATGAAGCGCCACGATGTCCTGACTTTGGACCCACCTGGTGCAGATGCAATGGTTTTACGGACTGTCTCCAAAAGTCATATCCGATATAAATTACTTTTCCAGGCAGTAAAATGTAATGCTGTAATAAACGCAGCATTTAATTAGCATAATGTCATTACAATGAGACGATAATTCAAGGCTTTACAGGGCGAGAGAGCTGAGTAAACACTGCTTCTGATGTCTCATCCAGTGTGGAGCTGGTTTCAGCACCGTGGACAGCGCCGGGCTGACTCCCATTCAAATCAACAGAAAAAATGAAATCAGAATCTTGACAAAACAAACCTAGAATAGAAGGGATGGAGGGTGGTCTGTGAATGACGACTTCAACTGCTGCTCTATATATAGTCGTATGAATATTGATGCAACCCCTCCCTCCTCCAAGACTCCAATTTAGATATAAATAACCATCGTAGCCCCAGTTGGAGCCAATTAGCAGCTGTACAGTCACTTTAAAGCCAATACTGAACCAGACCACTGATTTATTAACAACATCATTATTTTTTCCACGTGTCATATTATCTAATAATATCTTTAAAATGGCATTTTGTGTTAAAAGAAATCTGAATATTAATGTTGTTGAATGTTTTTTTTTTTACCTTTTAAGGTGAGTTCTCGATACAATTTCCACTTAGTGAAACATAATAAAGAGCGCTCATCACTCCCCTGTAGAGGGAGCTATGTGTTCATTTAAACTAGGTATGGTCAACTGGATACAAAACTGCACTTCAAAACATTGCTATGCAAAGCAGGATAACTAAAAAATAACTAAAAATGTTATTTCAAGTATTTTTGAGCAATAGGAAGGCTGATCCTGACCCTCCCCAACTTTTTTCTTCAAAATGTGGTGCCCTTCAGGGAAAATTGTATGTTCTGGAAAAGTCATCCCAGACTTATTTGGTAGCCGGAGTCATTGAGTATTTGAAAAGAATGAATCACCTTTTTTGACCCTCCCCAACTTTTTTCTTCAAAATTTGGTGCCCTTCAGGGAAAACTGTATGTTCTGGAAAAGTCGTCCCAGACTTATTTGGTAGCCGGAGCCATTGAGTATTTGAAAAGAATGAATCATCTTTGATAATGGGGATTCTTTTCACAGTGAGAGAAATTCAAAACGTAACATGCCTTCCAGTCCTTTTTGTTTCCACTAACGTTTTTTGGGGAAAAGAAATCCTAATTAGCTTAATTTAATTAGATGATAAAGGTGGTTAAATTTGTTCTGGTGGCTGTTAAAGGCGTCATTCAGCTAAAAGGAGGAAGGAAGGAAGAGGAGGAGGGAGAAGGAGGAGGAGGAAGAGGGAAAAAAAAAACACACTGTGGGCACGACAGATTCTCTTACCCAGCAGGCATTTCGGAAATTTCGCACAAATATTGGAGGTGTGTCTCTTTTACTCTGTGATCTCACAGAGAGAGAGACACACACACAAACAAGACACAACCAAATCAGGCTCAGGTTTTTCAGGCCTAGAATTCTCCAGGAGTGGATACTTCAACTGAGGCTCTTAGAAATAATTAGAGACAGAAACAAATGCTCCTGAAAACGATTATAAACATGAAATCATGTGGATATTTCAGCTATGAGACGCCAGTCTCCCTCATTTTTGACACGGGTCGATGCAAAACCATTAGTGGCAATGTTAAAATGACTTCCTTAAAGCACTTGGAGGATTTCAATAGGGCGTGAACGCACCACTGCCTCCTTATAGCATCTCGAACACATCCTTAGATGATGCTGCACACGATCACACGTCATAATCCGACGTCTCATTATACGTTAAAAGATGATGTTTAGGAATAAAATGACGGAAATGCAGTGTAAATAAAGCCCTGCCTTCGTGCTCCTCCTCCTCCTGCTGCTGATGCTGATGCTGCTGCTGCTCCTCCAGGCTGCCTGCTTTGCGCCCTTGACACCGCGGCGGAGATTTGCCTTCTCTCCTCCTCGCTCAGTTCCGCCAGGTTGACCGGAGAGCCATCGGAGACGCGGATGAAGCCTCCTTTACCGTCAGGTGCAAGACCCTCCGGTAGTCCGGGCCCATCACCTCCTTCCAGGCTCGCTTCGTTCCCCATGATCGACCCCTCCCGTCCAGTCCTGCCCCCCCACCCCAGTCAGTGTTCGGTTCAGATCAATGCACGATCCGAGCGGATCTTCCGCGCTTTTATCTCCGAAACGCGCGGCAGCAACGGCGGCAGTGGAGGACGTGCTGTCCCTCAGAGTGTCGGAGCATTTTTCTTTTTTTTCTTTTGGATCTTATTCTTCAGCAGCTACTTCATTTCCTGGATCGCTGTCTCCATTTCGCTGCTCTCGGCTGGTTGTTGTTTTTTTCGCTCCGTGTGTCGCGCATCATCTGCAGCTGCTCACCACAGTCACCACAGTTCTCCAGTCAGGAGGTTTCTCTGGTTTACAACCGCACACAGCCGCAAAGGATGACTTCCGGTTTTCCTTACAAAATAAAGCCAACAACGACGTCTACAACATCAGTGTATTATTGTTACATGAAAAGATAAATATAAATATTAAAATAACGATTTTTTTTTAATTATTATTGATAATTATTATTATTAATCATATTTCTAATAATAATAATCAAGTTGTTAATATGATTTATTTAAATATCAACTACATGAATATTATATAGTATACGACAGTAAAAAATACAAGTAAATTAAAGAGACAAGAATTTAAGATAATAAAATAATATTAAAATAATTTAAGAAAAAAGGTGTTAGTGGCAAACATTTCATTTACTGTATATTAAAAGTGTTAGTCTTTTATTTTGTAGGTAAATATTACTTCCGTTCTGTTCCAATGTACAGCAGTTACAAGTTACACACACTGTACTGCTCCTGCCCAATGCGCATGTTCAGTGTCGGACAGATGATCAGAAGACATCTGATAAAAATGTGTTTTAAAGGGGAAGGACTAACGAAACCTGACGGACCTACAGGATTGATCTTCTGTATGGGTCTAATTCTAAAAAAAAAAAAAAAAAAAAGATAAAACTGAAGAAATGTCTGAGCCAGAGACAGATAATAACAATAACAATTAAAATATTTTTTATTAGCTGACTGTGATTCCGACAAAATAAAAATAATTCAATTCAATTTATTTTTAGTGCATTTGAATCACACCTTTGTGAACATTTTCTGACTAAGTAATTAATTTTTTTTTACTAGTTTGTCATTTTATTTAATTGTGTTAATTTAGCTTTGGTGAACATTTTCTGACTAAGTAATTAATGTTTTTTTACTAGTTTGTCATTCTATTTAATTGTGTTAATTTAGCTTTGGTTTTTAGATATTTTAGTCACCTTAGGTATTTCTGATCATGTTTATTTTTCTATTTTTTTCTTATTGGTAGTAAACGCTGAGCTGTATATTTTGTATAATGTTTTAATTTAGTAACTTCACTACTGGAAAACACTAGTATCGTACGTTGTTTATATTTTTAATGACACCTCAGGCCAATACCGTAATTATATGAACTTGTTGTTGTCATATATGTAGTAATGGTGTTTTGTTTACATACCCAGCTGTTTCTCTTTTCAAACATTAACGTGTAGGTGGAGCGCCGCAGAGGACTGAGTGAAAATCAGGTTATCTGCTGCCAAATGAATCATGATGAATTCTTCATCTCCTCTCCTCTTGTGAAGAATTGATTGCTGATGAGCACTGTGACTGACTGACTGTGTGTGTCTGTGTGCGTCGAGGTGTGTGTGTGTGTGTTAGACCACATGAGCCTAATACAGCAGCTCTCTAATGAAAAGGAAGGGGACGGAGCGGCGAGAGCACACAGCTGACACATGACAACATCGCACACCAATCAAAAACACGGAAACGCAATCATGCAATTGCATTATTTCAGCATAACAAACACACACACACACACACACACTAGGCTGGCGTGTACTGTATCTCGCTGCTCTGTGCTGCGAGTGTGAGCACAACCAGCCGCCAGATCTGCACAGAAGGATATTAAAAATCCATCAGCTCTGCTGTACATCATGCAGATGTGTTGAAATATGACAGCAAGGGCTCATTTGTCTGTGTGTCTTTCAAGCATGTGTGTGTCTGTATAGACAGCAAGGGCTCATTTGTCTGTGTGTGTCTTTCAAGCATGTGTGTGTGTGTGTGTGCAGCTCTGGGGCAGATGTGTCCTGGATGCACACAACTAATGGGCCAAGTACCTGGCCAAGGGTGATAACAAGAGAGTTGGTAGAGATACAGTACTGCACACTTTAAAATAAAGCTCCAGTCCACATCCACACTCGCTGCTACGCGTCACCTCTTCAGCTGCATACTGAGTTTGATTGGACACGGCAGTGTCACATGATCAGATGATCAAAAAACGTTCTGGACCAACTGTATGTATCAATGCCTCAGAATAATTTCAGTGTAAAACAAACATTTTTACTCCCTTCTATGCTTTCAACCTCGGGGTCGCGACCCCACATGGGGTCACCAGGAATTCAAATGGGGTCGCCTGAAATGTCTAGTAACTGATGAATAAAAATTTCTGATAAACTATATATTTTCAACATATTACTTTTTATGTTATGATTAAAAACACCACGTATAATCTTAACAAAACGGCATCGCTTTCACAAATTCCTGGCTAAACTCCCTCACTGATTATCAGACCTTGAATGAAGAATAAAAAACTGACATCTTCAATTCTGTACCTGATCGAGCATTGCTAACCTTGCAGCCTTGCCTTTATTCCATTCTTAGATAAATATTGTTAATATTCTCTTGAAAGTTGCAGCATTCAACAACACAAATAAAGTCGGTTTGATAAGATATCTAAAGTGATAGGAAAAGACTCTAAGGAAAATAAAGTGCTGACCCTGAAAGATGCTGTGGCTCCCAGCTATCACAGTTGTGACCTTGACTCCTCCCTGACATCCCACAGCATTTTTCTGTACATAATGTTTCTCCTCCTACATTATCTTCCATGTGTAAATATTAAATTTCTTTTTTGCCAAGTCCATCATCTCCTCACCTAACCTTGGTGCTAGTGTCAGCAGAGGTGAAGCTGTGCTCCTGTCGTCAGTGATAAATGACGGCAGTATAGAGATTCCTCTGCTGCTCCCAGCTGATCACTGAGGCTTGAAAGTCTGTACAGTGCGAGGAGGAAGGAGAGTCCAGAGACGCATGAATTCTTCTTTCCTTCCTCCTCTGTGTGTGTGTGTGTTCACCCACATGCGCACAAAAACCAACCACAAATACAGCATATCAAACACAGGCCTGGGGAGAAGTGCTCTGTGCTGCACTTCTACACCCAGCCTTTCTCATGCACCACACAAGATATGAAGATCGAACAGAACACAAATCAAACTTCAAATTCTTTTTTTGTAAATATATCAGGACATTAAAGCTCTTTCACTCCCATACTAGTAGGAAAACAATAAGACAAACTAAAATACACTAGGAAAATTATAAAATAAAACCAGCTATCGTCGGCATACAGGAGTATATCAGCAGAAAAATGACCCCACATGGCTGCTATTTACATATGTCTTTGTAAGTTGTTTGTGTTACTAGAATCAATGAGTATTGTCTATGTTTATAAATGTATATGTATATATATGTATGTTTAGCCTGTTTAGCAGGAGCTCATTTAATTGTGGCTGCTATTTACATATGTCTTTGTAAATTGTTTGTTACTAAAATCAAAGAGTATTGTGTATATTTATAAATATATATGTATATGTATGTATGTTTAGCCTGTTTAGCAAGAGCTCATTTAATTAGCACTGTAAATTAGCACTGCTATTTAAAATTATTTAATTATCACAATTTTAAAAAAAATATCACTAATTTCCCAAATGTATTTCAAATAGTAACTTGTGCCAAAATAGTAAAAACAGAAACTAATACTAGAAGAAATATCTCAACCAAGTGGGTGTTTTCTTGTACAACGTCACCTTACAAACCTGTTACTGCGACACGACCCTCAATTTAAAAGCACATTTTGTCTACAATCTTTAGGGCCTGATACAAGTTTTCTTTTTTTTTTTTTTTTGTGCTTAATACAAATATAAAAGTTTCTTAAAGCTTCAGTCTGTACCTGAATGAGTCCATTCATATTTATTCTATTGGATACTGAATCAGATATGTAATATTATCCCCACTGGAGTTAAATATAATTCTACAGTTTCTTTAAATAAAGATAGTTTGATGACAAATGTTTTGAACTCCTCTCCAGCCGTTGTACAGTGTTTAAAGGACAGATCCAGTATATGTGTGAGCCGTGCAGCCTGCTCTGTGTAACTGGAGCCTGGTAACCAGATCACAGCGTCTTCATTAAACTTGAATACACTGTGGGGCAAATGAGTGCAAAGATGTGAACAAAGGCATCGTCTTCTGCCCTGAAGATTAACGATAATGCTGAAAGTTGAGCCAAATAGAAAAAAAAAAAAAAACACCTTATAAACGCTAACCAAGTTAAAGTTTAAGTTGAAGGTTTATATTATAAAACAGTGAACACAGCTATGACACTTTCACGACCAGTTAGAGTCTCGACAGCTGATCTGACTCCTCTAAGAAAGTTACCAGATCCTTCCACGGAGGGCTTTAACCTACAGACCCCTCCTCTTTCAGAGACAATTACATACAGTACAGCCAGTGTCAGTTACTGAACGTACCTGAACTTCAGTGGATTTCAGCAGACCAGAGATTTCATTTCCTGCCGAGTCCTGGAGCCGTGCGGCACCAGAGTGAACGTAAACCAACTGAAGTGAGGTTTAATTTCTAGTCCATCAGTCCTGAGCCCCTCTCATCCCTCTTAACTACCAGGCACGCCTCTAATTCCACCATCAACCGCTCCTGAGCACTGAGATTCTGTCGACTAAAAATATCTCTGAAGGCTTCCTTCTCTCCCTCCTTTCCTCACCCAGCCTCACTGTCTGGTTAGCGCACACACACCAGGTAGGTCTGTGTGCACCTGCTGCCCACACACACACACACACACACACACACACACACACGCGCCACTCATGCAAAGACAACCACCCACGCAGACAAAGAGACGCTCACACACAGACGGAGGAAGAGGTTCCTCTAATCCTCTTTTCTTCTAACAGAACCAATCACACGCCGCTCCCGGCTGTAAGCTCTTTTCTCCTACATGCATGCAGTCGCCCCGTGCTACAGCAGGGGGGGTCAAGTGAAGTAAACACAAGGAAACAGGAGGATAATAAAACTCCTCCATCAGTTATCGAAGCCTTGACGAACTCTTTTAAACCCAACGAGAAACAAGAAAAAAAACACATGAAAGTTTGATTGTAGCGTTTGAGATGTCTGAGAGTCACGACGCGTTTCTGCTGATGTCTTCGTAGAAAGAGTTTCTTGTCCCTGACAGATGCACAAAAGGGCCTGATTCACCACCGCCACTTGGTCTCACAGTTATGTAAAGTCTCTTTGTCAACCGTTGCAACACAGCGGCGTCAACACAAAGAACGACAAGTGTTCGAACTACTTTCCACGTTATTTCATCAAAAGTCAAACTCTGTCACATGTGGACGTGTTCGTCTCAAGTCAGTACTTGGGTTTTGTCCTCTGTGACAAACTCCACTGGACCGACTCTGTCAATGTTATAATCCCCTGAGTCCCAGAGTCACAAGTCCAACTGCTGTTCGGTGACTCGACTCTGACTGACAAGTGTGACCTGACTCAGACTTGTGTCGTATTTCACACCGAACGTTCAGACTTTTAATGAACCAGGGTGTTTCTCGCCCTCTCCCCAATGAGAGCTTAAATTGCCAGCAGCTCCCCCTATCTTTCAACAGCATTAGTAAAAAATAAATTTTCCGCCAGAATGTACATAGAACTCTAGATAGTACATTAAAGAGTACTTTATGAGTACTTGAGGGAAACAAAAATAGAGTATGGTGGTGATCTGCCCTCTGCCTGGATTTTCTTTTGGGTTTTTTGCAATGTGTCTGAATGTTTTTTACGTGAAAACGTTTTCTAGTGGAAAATATACTCAACAGGTGGTAGTAGTGATACGAGTTGATGTCAACTGCCATTACAGAATAAAAAAAGATTGAAGTGATGTCAACTGCCATTACAGAATAAAATAAGATTGAAGTTGTGGGAGATGTTCAGAGAATAAATGTAACCATATTTTAAAGTAAATGTAAATATCGGCAAAAAAAGGTGTACGATTTTTTATTTATAATCTACAAGATTAGATTTAAATAAAACAAAATGTTTCCACAGTACACTCCACTTTGCGAAGAAGCCATTTAAACTATGTTTTCAGCTCCACCTGCAGGGAAAGGAAGGGTAGCTCCATTTGACTTAGTTCTTAAAAAGAGCAAGGGATTCTTCTTCTTACCTTGTGTCTCACGTGATTAGCGCTCAGTGAAGACCTTTTCTGTCAAGAAAACAAAAAAAACTGAAGTGTGTTGGCTTTACTTCCCTGTAGGTCAAAGGTGAAGGAAGTGAAAAGGAGATTTGAACCTGTTCCAGCTGTAAAGAGGATTTCCTGGTTGTTGTCTTGAGGCCAAAGCCTCATCTTAAGTCTCTGTAGCAGCGACTTCCACTGTTACGACAGCATTAAAGGTCAAGTCTGCCACGTCATACCGCCATCTTTGTACAGAAGCCCAGAGAGGACAATGATGATTGGTGTTTATGTGGCCTGTACAAAAAAAAAGGATTTCAGTTTGACCGTAAACGTCTCTGCCAACAAGGAATACAAATTTCTTACACACACTGCAGAGGAACTCATGTGGCGTTCAATAAAGCTGGGTTCGCTGACATTTTCCATTTAATCCTCCAGGTTTGAGGTCAACAAAGTGGAACATTAATACAGCACTTGGTCAACGATTTAATATTTGTACTGTTTTATTTAACAGATACTTTTTAGTCCGGGAATTCTGTCTATTTATGATGAATCAAACAGAGGATGAAAACGGCGGCTCTGAGTACTTTATTAGCCGCCTTTATTAGCATCGCACCTGTCGCTAATATGTAAGCTAGCTCGTCTTCACACACGTCGCACAACTTGAAACACTACTCAAACTACATATCATTTATGAAAACGTTTTACCTAATTATTCATTTAGTCGAACACGTTAATTTAATTCAATGCATCAAATTATTATTATATTAATTTTTTACCCAAGTTAGGGTTATTCGCGTTGCCTCTTCTTCACTCGTAGGACATTCGACGTTCAGCTGCATTCCTCTTAACATTTTTCTTCAAATTTCTAAACTCCCAGGTTCATGGAACGCACCATGATTAAACGGGAGGTAAATGAGATTAGGAAAAGGTAATTTATAACAACGGGAGGTAAATGAGATTAGGAAAAGATCATTTATAACACACACACACCTGTCGTCAAGGTGGTGCGTCAAAGCTGATGATGTCACTGCTCCACGTGTGAAGAGAGAAAAAAAACCCCATTGATGAGTCACACCGAAGGGAATAAAATGAAACCCTGATTGTTAATACATTTTACCGAACTAACTTCTAACGAAAAATAAAACTCTAAAAGCGTTCCTGTAATCCTGACCACTCCTTGATTTATCAACTCCACGCTGCAGCGTGTGAATCACCAGTCTCCAGAGTCGTGGACAGGAATAGGTCATTGATCACCTCATCAGTTTCACTCCGTGGGTGAATTGTGTGCGTGTGCGTGCGTGTGTGTGTGACTACACATGATGATGGTGTGTAACAGGTCCCCGGTTATGACTCCTGTCCTTGTAGCTCCGTGTTGTTCACCGACATT
>NC_024314.1:21648876-21671509 GCF_000523025.1 Cynoglossus semilaevis | reverse complement strand
TCCCCGCAGGAATGTTCCGTAGGAATTCCGATAAAATGACGGAGAATAATGTAGTTTTTATTACATTATATATATATATTTCTATATATATATAATGTCACTCGTGGTCAGTTACAGTTAGTATTTTCTTTAATGTTAGACATTGCTAATAATGACAAAGTCTGGCTTTCTTCCTATCATTTTCTTTAATGTTAGACATTGCTAATAGTGACTGGCTTTCTTCCTATCATTTTTTTTTTATTTTGTATATCTATTTTGTATAACCTAAATATCTAAGATTTCCAGTATACCATGGTATTTTCCCCCTCTGAGTAAACTTCCGAGTATTTCTCTTTCTCTCAGATCAGTGTATAAACATAGTCCCTTCTCAGCAGGACAGCGGGAACAGGAAGCTTCACACCTTGTGTTTGTTTCCAATTCTGCTCCAATTTGCTTAATTAAAAACAGATGGAGATCATTCCAGAAGGAGGAACATCTCGGAGAAACTCAGAGAACCGGATCTTAGGGTCAACAATCGGAACCAGACAGTGGACATACTTCGTGCTGTTTGTTGTATTACTGCAGAAATGAACATATGGTTAGATGACGGACAGCTGATCTGTGATCAGTTTCCGCGGTGACTTCTCTAATTCTGGCCTCGACGCAGGACCAGTCAGGAACATTAGACCAGACCTGGAGTCAGAAGTTAACCTCAGCGTCACAGATGAGGAGACAGGGACCTGAAACGTGATGTGTCAGTTGTGACGTCAGCAGAGCTGCTATGTCCGAGCATCATCTGTTCTCATGCCCACACACTTCATATCCCACAATCCCTTAGGCTCAGATCTCGGCAAGAAAGAATGAGTCACAGCTCAGAGGTTTTTTAGAAATTGTCAGTGGAGCGTGGATCGAGAAAAGTCGTGAGGAGACGCGTGCACGCACACACCAATATATCCACGCGTAAAATGTGATAGATGTCGTATCCAACTCACTCTGTGATGTCACTGAAGTCTAAAAGATTGTGTTGAGTTTAAATTTAAAGTTTAAAAGCGAAAAAGGTTTTAAAATTATATATAGTTTTAAATATAAACAGATTTGTATATATACATTTTTTTAATCTCTTTGCAGTTAAATAAACAGATTTGTATATATACATTTTTTAAATCTCTTTGCAGTTAAAACAATGAGACATTTATTTTCGATGTGGCAATATATATAGTCTTTGTCATTATATTAGCTTTCGTATTAAATATATTACATACACACACACAAACCTGTGCACGGATAGGTCGGTCAAGGACGGTCGTCATGGCAACGGGTTTGAGAAAAACGCCACTCACTGTAATATGACTGTTATTAAATCTGACAGCGAGATTTTTTTCTCTCCATGTTTAGGTACTGCAGCGCCCACTAGGGGATATATCTGAAATACACACTCATCATATGGGAGCACTGGCGCCGACACAACAGCGGCCTCTGCTGGTTTTCTTTGGTGAAACCAAAGTCTTGAGAGAAAGAAATTTCACTTACCTCCAGTTTGATCACACAACATCCGTGTTTTCTGTTAGAAACATAAGAATACATTTTGTGATCATGTTTTTGTTTTGTTAGATTCTAGTGTTTTTTTTGTGATTTGCAGCATTTTTAACATTTAACTGTTTTTTTGTTGCGATTTTTGAAGTTTAACGTGTGAAAATCTTTAGATTTATTTGAACATTTACTACATCCTGCATTCACATTAGCTTTATTAGGGTATCCTTTATGAACCTACTGTATATCTTTTTTGGCTAACTTTTGACTAGCTATTTGCTATTTAGCAGTTTACTGGCTAACTCTCTCATTCTTTTACTGATTTTAATGTTTTCTAAATTATTTTTTTAGCAAGCTTGATTTACAATTTTTTCCACCTCACCTAAACCCTTACTCAAAACCCAGGTTATTGGTTCACAAATCGGGGAGTGAACCCCCTTAGAGGGCACAGAAGTATTGGAGGATCTGCCAGGAAAATACATTTTAGGAAATTGGTGTTTAACCTGGTATACATAGGAGAGAAAGAGACCAGTAAAGTAGATGAAGCATTAGATTTGGGTTTTTTTTGTAACGGAGATGTTTATTTAGACAACTGAATGCATGCCAGAAAGAACCGCGTTACAGCGACGGTAACTTTCAGTTCTTGCTTTTCTAACTCTGAGGGAAGAGACCAGAATTAATGAAACACCAAACTCTGTTGTGACTCCTGGTGAAACAGAACAATATCTGCTCTAATTTATTGCATTGACACCTTTTAAGTCGCGGCTTGTGTGTCAAAGGGACGAGGAAGACAGTTTTTAGGTTGGAGAGGGGACATGGGGGACGGGGGTCACTGTAGTGGAATCAGAGATCATTATAAAGTCGCTAACGTCACTGCTTTTGGAAGAAAACGAGAAAAAAAAGAAAAGAAAAATTCACACTTTGATTTAAGGGAACTTTAACCTGGCACACGAAACACATAAAGAGACGATAAAAAGTATGCACTTACTGTAGGTAGCATTCACATGCAGTACAATGAGTCTTCTCCTCAGACTACAGTTAACATTTTTTTCTCCACTATTTCTTACAGAGATTCACAGCTAAGGTTTTTTTTTTTTTAATTTTGGGGAATTATTTTACATGTAACGGCCATGAGTAAAAAGACATGTCAGGAAAAACAGGTAACAGGCAAATAAAATGATGTTATGGCAGAAAAAGAGACAAAATTGTGCTTATCAGTTGGCGGGACTAGAACCCCCGTTCTACTTCCTGATCTGTTTCAGTCCGTTGGTCCATCAAAACTTTCTCTTAGTCACTGTTGTCGTCATTGTTTCTCCAAATATAATCGATGAGCCAAAAATACCGTAATATCAAAAATAAATGCAACCCTTTCACAAAAAAAAAAACAATGAACAATAAATAATAATCAAGTGGTGTTTTTTTGTACTGTATATGTACTGTATATACACAGAGAGTTAGTTTGGTTGTATATATGTACACAAAAACAAGTGGCAGTCAAATCCAGACTGGGATTTTCTGTTTTCTTTGTAGAGTCTACAACTGGAATTCATGCCCAGACTCAATAAATCCCAGGAAAAGCAACAACAGAATAAGTTACCCAGAATCCTCAGGGGCAGAGGGCAGAGGGCAGAGGGGAGTGGGAGTAATGCACAATGAAACTTGTGTGTAGCCCGTTTCTTCTTTTCGTTGTTGCCAGAAAATAAAACCGCTCGCTTTGGAAATGGAAAGAAAATATATATGTAGTAACATATAGAGATATATATTTTTTGTCTCAAAGGACGGGAGTTGAAAAATAAATCTCCCAGAATTCCATAGAATGAGTAGCTTATTAAAACATTGATTGGCAACAACATGCTAAAATGCTTTGACCAGCCTCAGGTGGAGGGAGGTGGAGATGAAGCACTTTTCCTTGACTTTTGCAGGATTTGCATGTATTCTCTGGTTTTAGACAAGATGTGGGCCACGGCTGCAGGGTGTGCACACCACAAAGTGGGCCACAAACTCTTCCCTTTTTTCTCCCTTTCCCTTCAAAGAGCGTTCCAGCTGTTTTCGAGAAATACATTGTTGTTCAATGTCATGTAGTAACGGCAGTAGGAAAATAAACAGACTGATGTCCCAGGTGTCTGTGAACACACCACTGATGTTACTGAGCGACACCATGTGGTGGCATGGTGACTGTGCTGTTTTCATTTTCTTCTTTTGCTTCTTCTGCTCAAAATATTATTACAAGTGCTATGAAACATACATCACATTACAATAGGAATACACCATAGAGAAGGCTGCGCCCCGTAGCCTATGTAACCCATGTGGGCTGGACAAGATTTGATCACCTTGACTAAGAACAGTCAAATGTTGTTTGGACACCCTAAGTAGTACATGGAACTATTGTAGGATTGTAGGATATTTTAGGCTAGTTCCTATTTTTATGCTACATTGTTGATTAAACCTTTTTCTCAACAGTTTTCACAGAATTTAAAACCATGATTTAAAAACCTTTTTCTCAACAGTTTTCACAGATATTAAAACCATGATTATGAAGCCACACAGGTTTTAACTGCAGCCAAAGGGGATTGTGGGAAACAGCGGTACACAGTTATCTGCAATCAGTGTGAACTGGTCTTTCATATTTACTAAGAAAGTGATTCCTGTTGCACAGCATTTGTGATTATATTTTGAGTAAATTAGAAGCAGCACATTGTCTAAAGTTGTGTCTCCAGCTCTGTGGGCTGTTACTGAGCAGGTGTCTGAAGCTGCTGTGCAAACAGGGTACTAAGTATTCATAGGTACCTGTGTTCGTTGGACAGCACTTGTAATAACATTTCGAGCAAACAAAGAGGAAAAAAGCCTCATCTACCGCCCCCTATTGATTAATTTTGTAACAGCCAGGGTGTGTGCAAATAGCTCGAAATGAGTCAACTCATTCTACATGGGACCAAATGTTCTTTGTTTTCCTTCTGACGATACTCGGTGACCTGGAACAACGGGCACCACGTGTTGAAAACGGCCTCATTTCTGTGAGTGTGCTGCTGTTTGGACTGACTTTAAAAGACGGGACAGGAGGTTCCTTTTCCTCTGGAAAAATTCATGTCTTCCAAATATGTAGTCTGTCATCTGTTCCTGTGGACGTTCACATGCTCCGGTCAGAGAGGGCAGCAGGTCGCATCATCATTTCTGCATTCACCAATGTCCACCCACTGTAATCTATTCATGTCCACACAACTGTCCTCTCAGCGTATTAGGGTCCATCTGCTTATCCACCAACTCCACAGTCAACATTTTTTCACTCGCAGTCTTATTTTAGTAGCTTATGTACAGGAGGTTGAAGTGTCTGCCAGACAGTATCCCAGGCAACCAACCACATGCTCACACATTTACAGGATCTCCAGCTCCTCCTCCTCCTCCGTCCTCTCTTCATCTCTGTACACGTCCAAGGTTAAATGTGTTTGTGAATGAGTCTTTGAATGACAGCTTCACTGTTGTTACATGAACATCTACCTATAAAGTGTGTTGGTTACTTCATTGTTCTGGCTGCTGCTGCCGCCGCCGCCGCTGCCACCGCCGCAGACGTCACTGAATCTTAACACAGCGTGTTTGTGTGACTACAGTATGTGTGGATGCATGGGTTTTGTGCTTGTGTGTGTGTGTCGTCGCGGTCGCGTGCATCTCTGTGCTTCCCTTTTTTTCAGACACTCCGTGGAGGTCTCTGGAGCTCGTGGGTCCTCCTGTTGCGTCCCTTCTTGTTTTCCTGCATCCGTCGCCACTTGGCCGCGTGCTGGCTGCTGGCCACTCGAGACACGCCCACCACTTGGGAACCAGCCAGATGTCCCTGCTGCCCCCTCTGGCTGTTCTGCATCTTCGGGCTGTTCTTTGCAGCCTGGCCGCCCAGATTTGTTTGAGCTCTCTGGCTCTTCTCTGGCCCTTCTGTAGTTGAAGCGCCAGACTGGTGCCATGACCTGCCCTGTGGTGGAGCGCCGTGCTGCTTCTGAGCGTTCAGGGCTAAGGTTCGAGGCCGTAAGGCCCCTGTGCTGTCGGCTTTGCCGTGGTCATAAACGTTGGGCACCTTCACCTTCTTCTGTTTGCGGTCCTTCTTCCAAACTCGATCACAAAACTCTTCCACGCTGTTGAGGTCAGGGTGGTCCAGCAGGGAGAGGAAATCTCGGTACCACATCCTGTGCTTGGCAGACTGACCACCACCTCCTCCACCTCCTCCACCACCTCCACCTCCTCCACCACCTCCACCACCACCACCACCACCACCCAGGCCTGGGAACCCTGGGAGGATGTCGCCCAGTTTCTGTGCGGGGATGACTTGGAGGTTCAAGCGCAGAAGAGGTTGGATGAAGCCATGTTCCACGGCCTGGCAGTGGTACACCCCTGTGTCCGCCTGGGTCAGAGTGCGGATGAGCAGACCCTGCTCTGTACGAAGCACTCGGTCATCCAGTTTAATCTGGGAAACACAAGAAAAACAAATTATAAGTGGCAAAAAACCCTAGACCAAGTTCCCTAAGCACATAAGAAACGAACAAAGAAGCTAAAAGTCTTTTTTTAAAAATAACTGCAAAAATCCTAAATGATGGCAGCTCAGAAATCTTTACAAAAAAGTGTAGCTAAAGAATCTGGAGTTAGCAGTAAAGCTTGGCTTACAGTTAGCAAGAAAATAGCCAAAATATTGTTTGGAAATAGACTTATGTTTAAGAAAGGTTTAACTAATTGAGCTGCAGAGAAACGGAAAATCAGCATAGATAGATAACACATAGATAGCTAAACTATAGTAAAATTAGCATAATGTTGGCAAGAAGATAGGGGAAATAAACCAAGAAAAGCTAAAAGGTTAAAACAGGTTATAAATGCTCATGAAAAGTCTGTTGAAATCAGAACAGCTAGGTAGCTAAAATGATGGCAAGGAGCCAAATGAAATATAGCTCACGTTAGCCTCAAAGATAGCCAATGACAGTAAAGCAAAGGCTAAAGGAGTGCTAATTCATATAATTAAATCACACTTCACAGAGAGTCCAACAAAAACCATACCACCACTGACGCAGTACCTCATCTGTGCCACTGGGCCTCTCCTTCCGACATTTCTAATTCCCCTCCAGTCTTCACTCAACAACTGCAGTTGTCCAGTGTTTCTACAAATACCCCCACGTGCAGGTCTGCACTGATGCGGTGCAGATTTCCATCACTGCTGCCACACCAACTGACGATGTGTCAAACAAAACGTCAGAGCAGCAGAAGGTGGAGCAGGAGGCAAAAAAATCAATAATCAAAAAAATCTGTCTCCAAGAACCACACGCTGCATCTTGTGTTGGGAAACACTGGGCACAAACATGAAGTGTATTTAGTTTGAAAGTGAACTCCGCGGGACACCGTCAACTTTCCACAGATCAAATCCACAAACCTGGATGGCAGGGAGTTGGGTTTTGCCAACGGTTCTGCACAAACTGAGCCTTTGTTATACGTGGTGCAAGAACGACGTCATTTATTTGAATAGAACCACTGTGTTAAAGAAACAAGGTCACGCAGCGAGGAGCTGATCCTGGTTTGAATTGTGCTGAAGTTGCAACAAAACCGCGTAAAACTCATGTCGCGGTTAAGAAAATAAAACCACGGTGCAAAGAAAAAAGAGTCTGACATCATGGGGTTAAAGGTCAATGTAAACACGAGTAAACTCTGGTTTTTATTTCTTTCTAGGTCGCAAAGTTCAGAGGTCATATCATGATAAGGAAAGGCAGAGTAATGATGTTTTGGCTACACAAATCCAATTAGTGAAATCAGACACAGCAGATCAGGAGGATCGAATAACGTGTCCAGACTGGACAACTGTTTCAAACCTCACCAGTTATCTGTGGAGAATGTGCTAAAATCCAACTTTTTTCTTGGTTCTTTGATTTGCTGGCCCTGCCACTTACGTTCTCAAGCAACTGTCAAAAATGTAACCCATATCTTGTATGGCCACAAGAGGTCAGCATCTAAACATGGGCGTTTGAACACTGTAGCTGCACCACTGAAAAAACTGACAGTGTATTTCCATGGAAACACCAGAGATAAATAGTCTCCTTTTCCTATGACAGTTGAGGCATCACTGGCATTAGTCTGTTTCATTTATCGATTGCTGTTTACTGTGTTTTGCTGGTTCCAAATAACAACAGCTGGATTGACCTCTCTACACACACGCACACACACCTCTAGCTTCCGATCATCATTGAGCTTCTGCAGCTGCCAGTAGATGAGTGCTCTCTGAGATTTGGGGCTACACTCCAGGAACATGCTGCTGTTCTCCACGCCGAACACATTCCTGTCCTCCACCGTGCCTCCAAATCCATCTGTGTCGTCTAAAAACAATGGGAGGAAAAAAAAAATGCAACGTGAGATGTGGACTGAGGGACAGAGTTAAGTTGTGGTTGAGGAGGTATGAAGACGAGGTGACGAACTTACCGTGATGCTGAAGATCGGAGCACTGTGAGAGGGGATCTCCGTTTCTGATGTCCTGTCGTCTCGTACGCCTGGAAAGACAAGGTGAAAACAAATGTAATTAAAAAACAGTGAGCTGTTGGCAGTTGAAGCAATGTGTGTTATTTAGTTAGGGACAATAATGGCACATAGGTGGGTTTTTAGCACCCCCTTCAGTTTCTCAGGCCCATTATAGTCTGTTACATTTGGATTTCTTTCATTTAAATTACTACTATACCAGAGATACTGCATATTAATGAACTAATAATGTACATGTAAATATGCAGGTTATAATCAGACTTACTCTCCATTTTCAGTCTGAAACTCCATCTTTCACTGTGCGCATTCCATTTTTCTTCGTCTTTGTTTCTAACTTAAAAGCTATCTGTTAATTATATATTAAATTTATTGGTGAACAAACTTAAAAGCTATCTGTTAATTATATATAAAATTTATCGGTGGTCAAGCTAGTCATGCTACTTGCTAACACTCCCGTATCGTGTAGCTTTCTTTTAAATAAACTAATCTGTAAGCACAACAAAAATTTTATTTCTGCATTACCGAATTCTATTTACACTCGGCAAAGCTTTGCTTTTGTTTTAATTAAGTACATTTTTGTTTAACTTATAAAAGTTCCGGTTTGGAGTTGTGTTTTGGACCATTTTAAAACTATTTAGATTACTTACCCATTACGTTGTAGTCTTTAGTTTTAGTTTTATTATTGAGTTACTATACAGATTTAGCTATTTTAATTATTACCTCTTTTGACATCTTTATTTTTTACATTTCGTCTATATTCGCACATACGTCACAAATAACCGTTAGTGACTGGCATTAACGCAGTGAAGCAATCTTAACTGTCGTTTTCCCTGATGTTCAAAAAAGCCAAGAATATTTTTGTACTTAAATCACCACATAAATTAAATCTCTCTATATATACAACCTACATTTATTAAATATAGGCGAATATAAACGTAACAGAAAATGCGAATCCGAACCAAATAAATCTATGTTCAGTTTTTACCTCTTCTGTGTACTGTATAATCTTCACCACACGGGGGCAATGTTGCCCAGCGATACTCCACGTGGAGCTTCTTATGGCACTTAACCACGTAGAATACGTGTATTTATTCAACCTTTACTCTAGTGTTGAATCGCATGTGTGAAAAAGACACTAAAAAAAAAAATCTGGCAGAACATTAGAAACGTAAACCTGCCGAGCAATAAAACACGCTTTTATTGCCTTCTGACTTTTTCAGATGGAAACACACACTGATTCAACTTTCAAATTCCTCTCTGCACGAAGGTCAACTGTGTTATTTGGGAGTTTTTAAAAAAATGCAAATGTGAGGATTTTCTTTTATAGCCTGTCGTTTTAGCCAATGTGTCTTCCCTGTTTCTAGTTGCCATGGAGTAAAAATGCCTGAAAAACCAAGCAGGGACAAGTGGTGCGAGCCAAAGCGGAGGAAATGGCTTTAAAGGCAGGAATAAATCATTAGAGGTGGAAAAAAAAAAAAAAAAAGCAGATGAAGTTAAAACGTCCTTGTCCTCTCTGCATATTTCTGTGTGCCATGCATATGTGGGCACTCGTCTCATGTCTTTTTTCTTGCACGTCCCTCATTTTCCCAACATTTCCTGTGCGAACATTCCTGTCTCTTCTGGCCGTCTGAGCACGTGCGGGGCCCGTCGTCTGGTTCTCATTCTGGGATGAGGGAAAATATTTGCAGAATAGTGGAGAGCAGTCCTGGTACAAAAACCATGGGGTGTGCCACCTGGGCCGTCACTCTACCAGGCTGCTGAGAAGTTCTGCATGAATGGGATCCAGGGGTGCCAACATTGGTAAATGTGTGTGTGTGTGTGTGTGTGTTTGTGGAGACTGTGGTGGTCCACCTAATCCTGCCGAGTAGAGCAGAGGGTAATTTGAGGGTGTGTATGTTCATACCTCCGGGCAGCAGGGTGTAGTGGTCAGACTGCTCCTGTTGGTTATAATTAAGTGTGCATGTGTGTGTGTGTTTGTGTGTGTGTGTGTGTGTAGTCGCCCCGAGGTAGGCATGTCCAAGGTCTGGCCCTCGGGCTAATCCTGACACTGTTTTATGTGTTACGTTTTTTTTTTTATGGGCAACCATCAGGGCAGGACTTGAACGTATTCTTCCAGGGCATCCTGGATCATGTCCTGGTTAATTATGTTACTCTGTAGGACAAAGATTTAGTGCCAACTTACGTAGCTTAGCTTTTCTGGTAATTGCATTCTCTGTGAACCTCTCTAGCTGAATTATTTTCACCAATATTTCTGTTTTTACTCTCAGTTTTCTTTGATTTTGTCCTGTTTTGGACGGTAATTATGAATAACAACCTTTTATTTGGGCTAACCTTTAGGTATGTCTGGTAATTTTGTAACAGTTTAGTTATTTCGATAGCTAACTGTTAGAAAGTTGTAGAAGTATTAGCTTTACTTTGGCTGAAACGTCTAATCATTTAGTAGTTTATGTAAGCATGCTAGCTAACCTTTAGCTAACGTGTACATATGTATTTGTTTGTTTGTTTGTTTGCCAAGTTGCAGCTATTTCTGCTACACACATTATTTTCCCCCGTGTCTTTTCATTGACCTACTTATGTGTAATAGCTGTGGGTGATTAGGATCAAAACTCACTTCTGTTCCTGGAAGAAGTTTTGCTCCAGGTTACAGGTCTGCTCCTCCTGGGCAGCCCACGGTTACAGGTCTGCTCCTCCTGGGCAGCACACTCAGCATGTGTGTGTGTCAGTGTGTGTGTGTGTCAGTGTGTGTTTAATGAACATATTTTGTGCTGGTGGAATATTCATTTCCCAGATTACTACCACATTGAGATGTTTTGGCCTGCGTACAGTGCAGCGTTAGCCCGTCGTGTGCACTTGCTAATAGGCCAGTGGAGGTCTGGGGTTACAGAACCAGGCTGTCTATTCAAATGGCCTTGGGCAAAGTCTTAAAACCTTGTTGCTACAGCACCGTGCAGGTGCTGTGATAAGTCCCAGGTGTGGCTGCATGTGGAGACGTTAACACACAGAGTGGGGACGTTGCTGAAACGAGGCATACGCTCAGCGAATGCTACAAAAGCTCGTAAATTATGTTTTCTTAAAAAAAAGTGTTTAACGCCCGTGTGCGCGCTCCTACCTCTTGGCGGTCGGAAAGTATCTGGAGCACTCGGTGCCGTCCCAGGCGCAGTAAGGATCCCTGGCTAAGCAGCACTCGGCGCAGGCTTTCCCATACACTTCACAACGATGCAAGGACATCTGCGATACGCCCAGGGCCGAGCCAAGGTACAGCTGTTGCTGTTGGAGCAGGAGAAAGCAGAGACGTGAAGAATGAATGCTCCTGTGTGGCTCAGTTGGAAAGGTTCTGGTTTAAAACAAAGTGGTTGAGGACTCGGTTCCTTGCGGCTACATCAGATGTCTTTATTTTTAGATGTCAGTGTTTGGTTTGGAGCCCAGGAGTTCTCGGCTTCTTTTGCTTCCCTTGGCCTTGTTGCTTCGTCAACACATTTCTGCATAAACGACGAGTGCTAAAAGCCATTCTTACCTGCTTGGTGGACAGCTCCATGGCAGTAATGGGAGTTGGCTCCTGCACAGAACAAACACAGATGTTTTCACACCATCGTCGACACACCGGTGATGGTTTGACAAATCATAAATTGCTGTTAACGCTCAATTCTCCAAGTCGTACCCTGAAGACAGTCATCTCCTCCAGCACCACCTCTTCTAGGTCATGCCAACTCTCTCTGGGGATCGTCACCACTTTTAGCACTGTTCCCATATCTGCAGAAAAACACATATACATATACGGTGTATTTATTTATATACAGTTTTCCTTTAGGACCATATGGAATCGTTCTGTGGCTTCTGCTTCTGTTGAAGGACCAAGTATTCTTATTTAAAATAAAAAAAAAAAATGACAAAAGACTGATGAATGTTTCAAGTTGAAAATGCAACATTAAATCATACTGTATATTAACCTTTATGTCAAATGCCCCCCTGGCAGCTTTATCACAGAAGTATTCAGAACTAGAAAACAACTGTATTTTCCAGACATTCACCGACTTGTATTCTGAATAAAACACACATCCAATATCATTACTGACCACAAGAGGGCCCCGTCTACACTACTGACACCTAAATTCTGCTACTGCACTACGGGAAAGTTTCATAAATAAAACAAAGGTTTCCTTGAAGACATGAAAACAATAAAAATGTAGTCACTTCCTTGAAGACATGAAAACAATAAAAACGTAGACACTTTCAAAAGATATGTCGATTTTAAAGTATGCAGCAAAAAAGGCGATTGATCTGTAGAAAAAAATGAACTGGAACTGATGCTATGCTATGCTATGCTATGCTAATGTTAAGTCGGACGACAGTCCTGCAAAAACGCAGACGAAACTTCATTTTTCTCTGGTGTTGGTGAAGGAATGGGTTCAGTGATTCAGAAGCTTTTTGAATTTGTTAGCGAGTTATGCTAACATATTTAGCCCATGTTCTTTAGGCTATTGTGTGAAGAAATAGACTTTCATAATTCTAGTCAAACAATTTTTTAAAAAGGTGACGTATGTTTTTTTCTCTTCACACATTTTTTTGACAGATGCAGTTATAACTGTGGCGCCCCCTATAGTACAGAAAATACATTACCATAATTCAAACAAATTCTTTAAATCAAAGATAAATATACTGAACATTTCCAGGATTTTCAGAGAACCAGACTCTGTTTTGCGTTGACGTACCTGTGCCGATGAACATGACGTCATACTGTCCGTCCTCTGCCTCCACTCTGTCCACCACCAGCTGGGTGAACTGGTAGTCCACATCTGTCCTCACCATGATGGGGCGCCCCCCGATGGGATGCACTGGGTTGTACATGGCTGGGTGACCCCGAGCGAAAGTGATGACATCATCGGGGAGGTCCTTGGTGGAGTCGAACCCTCCAAAGGTTTTACTGGGACACTGAGAGGAACACGTTCCACAGAAATGGTCATGGAAATGTTTACTCTTTGCAGAGTTCCTGATTTTGTGTGGAACGCGTTGGTGTGGAAACTCACTGTTCCAGGGCGGGGGTAAGGAACCCTCCCTTGGAAAGGAACCCACTGGTAGTTGGGTCCATCCCTGTGGGCGTAGGGTCCCAGGAAAACCCTACGGATGTCTGCCATGTTGTACATACACACGGCCGAACCTTTAAAGATGTTACTGTGGAGGAAAGGAGAGAGAGAGAGAGAAGAGGGTGAGAGGGTGAGAGGTGAAAAATGCAAAAGAGATTAAGTTGAAGAGAGGGCGGGAAGGAAGGAGGGAACGGAACAGTAATAAAAGGAGGAAAGATGACAGAGACAAACAAAAGGGATTTAGAAATGATCGGTCGCAAGACAGGGATTAGGAGTCGGTGAAATACTGTGGAAAGACAACAAAATGACCCTTCATCGCACAACCACCGAGAGGAGCGAAGCTTGTCATTACCTAAGTATGGGACTGACAGATTGGAACTCCTCTTTGATTGCTCCCAGCATCTTGAGAACAGACAGGAATTTGGGCACGACACCAAAAAGCAGTAGACCTGTTTCAGAGCGAGATTTAAAATCTCCTCCAATGTTTTTGCGAGCCTTTGCCCGTAGCCAGATGGGCGGATTTTCATTTTTTTTTTTTTTTTTTGCCAGAGAGAGTCCGACCCAGGCAGGGTCAATCAATCACGCAAACTAAAGGAAACGATGTGGCTTTCATTTCAATTTATGCTCCGTCCCGGGTCGTCCAAAAGACAGCAATTTGAGCCGTGACTCATATAAGTTCCACTCGGTCTGATCCAAGACATATATTTCACAAGACTAATTCAAAAATTAAAGTGGAGATTAGGGTAAAGTAAACTTGAAGGCTTCCTGTTCGCCATGTGTGAGGAAACCTGTTTCTTATTTATGTTCAATTAAAGTCAAGACTCCAAGTTTTCCATCAATTTGTGTGAAATATTTCAGCTTTTTGGAACAGAAATGATACATAGGAAGCCTGAAACGAACTTACAGTTGGCTAAAAAATACAGTAAAAATAGCTACTCTTGCCAAAAATAAGAAATGCCCAAAAGCTAAAGTGTAGCTGATCTAAAAAACTAAAGAATATAAAAAGTATCTTTAGATAAAAATAGCAATGATAAATCAAAATGTTAGCCAAAATAATTAGCTAAGTTTACTGTATGTTTACTTGTCTTACTGATAGCATAACCCATACAATGGATCAAAGATATTTGTAGGTAGCCATTAGCTAAAAGCGACCAAAGGTTAGTTAAAGGAAACAGAAAAGTAAGTATTTAAAAATTCTGTCAGAGAAACAAAAGTTTGCTGAAAAGCCTCAGTATAAAACACGGTCGTGGCTTGTACAGATCACAGATGAGGAGAAATAATTATATTTGAAGTGTGGCTTTTAACTGACAGCAGATTTTCATTTGCCGCAAATCTCTCGCCTTCGCAGGAAACGAACGGGTCGCCTTTTGTCTTTCTGACTGCAACGGAAGGATGTATCAGACTAATTAAGGATGTGGATGACACACACACACACACACACTCAGCCGACAGCACTCACCAAAGCATGGAAGATGAATGGATTAGCATTTGAAAATGTTAATTACAGAGAAATTCAATTAACTCCGGGGGCAAAAACAGACACTGCTACGTCTGTGCTTAAGACGGAGGGTGAACATGTGTTTGTGCAGATACACACTGCTTCACAGAGAGAGGCACACAGATTCAATAAAGGCCCTCAATCACACACACACACACACACACACACACACACACTGTCCAACATTGATCTGTCAGTGGCAGCTTCTTTGTGCCTTATTAGGCAGTGATATTAAACGCTGCTCCCTCTGTGTCTCTCTCTTCTATTCATCTCTGAAAACTGCCCACTTAGAAAACCAATTAAAGCACTCCAATTCCTCAATGCCCTGTAATTGAATTTTAAAGCTAACATGTGTGTGTGTTTAAGTGTGTGCGTTTATGTGTGTGGCCAGGCACACGCGTGGGTACGGAGGTGAACACCCAACATCACATACCAACCTTTCAGTTTGAATTCATTCCAGAAAAGTCCGTACAAAAGGTTTTGGGGATAGAAGGAGGCTGACGGTGCGGGGGCTGTTAAAGGTCAACGCACTGCTGTAAAAATGTCAGATTTGTGTGATGTCACACAATGACACTTTCTACCTTTAAATACACCTTTGAACTAGAATAAAAACTTTTTCTAAAAGACATTTGGACACAAACAGTACCGACTGCCAAAAAACGTAACTTTGATATTGAACCATTTGTAGTTCAGCTATTGTAGTAAGATTTCCCTGCTGTTGATGGAGCTTACAGATTAAGGAACAACTGAAGAAAAATGTACCACCAGTAAGTCACTCCAGCGTAAAAGTCACACCGGTGCCCTCTAGTGGCTGTAACTGTAAATAACGAACATGTAAATTTTCAGTGGTACTGGAGTAGCAGATACTGATACACAAGCCTAGAGTGCCCTCTAGTGGCTTTCAGTGTGAAATAACAAACGTGAAATCATGTGAACCTGAGTATAAGTCGCAAACCCAGCCAGAGGATAAAAAAAGTTCCACTTATAGTCTGGAAAATACGGTACCCAATAAAATCTTGAATCTATTTAACCAATGTGGAGCTCAGATTTACCTCAGCTGTGTCGCCTTGGAAGCTAAAGATAGAAGAGGATCTTTGGAACGTAACAAGTTGATGAGCAGGCATCAATTAATTGTTTTAATTTAAAAATGTATTTAAAACCTGTCTGATTAAAGTAAAAAACATAAACTAACCCACATTTTAACAGGAATGTGTCGACGTTTTCTTTCCTGTACGTGTTTGTTTTTCGCCTCTTCTCTTTATCAGCAGTGAATGATGGCACTGGTCCCACCTTCACTGGACACTCCTCCTCCTCCTCCTCCTCCTTCTCCTCATATCCCACAATGCTAATTTCAGCATTATCATAATAAGTGTCACCATCTGTGTCATTTCTACTCACTTATCTGCCACCGCACTCGCCTTCACCCCTCAGCGTGCTTCAATAGAGCTGCACCAGGTCCCTGAACCCCCCCCCATCCTCCCCCCACTCAGAGCCGGGGTGACGGCCAGGGTAGTGATATACATTCACGCTGAGTGAATATCGTGTTTCCTTCACTGCCTCCTGCTCCGTAATCTGATTTCCTGACAAGCTTCTGCCAAGGTTTCAATGAAAGAGCGAGGTGGGACAGGTAGCGGGGAATTGGAAAATCGGCTAAAAGCAATCTTCAATCTGAGTGGAGTGGTGGAGAGTCCTTCAAACAATGGGAAAGCAGGCATGAGGCATGAGACACCTGTAAGTGGATTATGGGGATGGGGGGTAGGGGGGGCAGTTTTCCGACTCATTTGAGATGTTTTTCGGAATTACAGATAACGGGATGATGGAATTAAAGAATGTGAAATACAAAATATATACAGTTTTTATCTATATACACATTCCCCTTATGACTATAGACCTTCAAAGAGTCTCCGGTGAGAATCCTACCTGGATGTGGTAAACACGGCGTAAATCACAGGATTTTTGGGATCCTTGGAGCTCATGAGAAACACGTCCTCTGGAAATACAAAAGCAGAATTGCAAATGAGGCCAGTTATATGTCAAACATCTGTTCCCAAGGTCCATTCTATACCTGTTTGTGTACTTTAAAAGTATTTCTTCCACACATTTAAAGCCAACATAACCAATGGTTAATAAAGCGACCGATGGGTGAGTCACTTGAGTTGAGTTGAGTTGCTGTGTCGTTAACAGTGAAGAATTAACCTGATCCTGAAAGTTTTATGGAGCGTGGGAGGAGTGGAAATGGAAACAATTATGTTCCTGCTGTAAGACAAGTGCGTTTACACACAGGGCCTTAACAACACTTGGTTACCCAAACCCCAAACTCTGCCTAATCACCATGTGGACTACAGCTTAAAACTTAAAAAAAAACTTAAACTTAGTTAGCTATGGTGACCCCTGATAAAAGGGACGAGAGGTAAGAGATTCTTCTTCTGGCAACCTTTAAGCACCTTTCATTTGTAGCTCTTGGCCATATTTCTTTTGTCGTTCTCTATGGTTTTTTTTTCCATTGACGTTTGCTTGCCTTTTTTGTGATACCCATATACCTTTAAGCAACTTCTGGTCTAACCTTACGTTCTCTTTCTATTTCCTTAGTTATCTGGTGTTCAGTGTAAAAAGGCGAAAAAAATCAAACACACCAAGACTTTGACAATGTTGTTTAGATGTCATCAAGACATGAAAACACACTTACGTAGCTCGTCGAAGTGTGTGTCGATGCCATTCGCCCCGGGGACTGAACACATCAGGCGAGCCTTGAGGAACGTGGTCCACTTGTTGACCAGACTCCTGTGGCCTCCCATGTCATTCTGTAACAGCAGCGACACAACAGCTCTCAAAGTTTTCACCACCAAGAAAAAACGTCAACAACCCCCCCCCCAACAGCAGCGACACAACAGCTCTCAAAGCTTTCACCACCAAGAAATAACGTCAACGAAAAAAAAAACCCTCAAAACGACAGGAAGTGTGTTGTTACCTTACACAGTTGTCCTATCCTGGCGATGGTGGCCTTCCCCGTGTGCTCCCCATCCATGGCGTTCTCCTTGAAAAACAGGAAAATCTTGTCGTCTTCGGGGTTATCGCTCTCTGGGACGAGGCTGACGCCGATGAATCTGGGGTCTGGAAGGAAACGTATGTAAGTTATTGTAGTCTCCTTTTTTGGCGTTTTGAAGCTGGTTTAGTGACGTCAGTGCAGGTTGGCTCAGTCATCCAGGTCTTCTTATCCAGAAATAGTTACACCGAGGGCAACTGGACAGAAAAACAAAAACCTACTCTGTCCAGTTACCCTCGATGTGACTATTTTTGGATGGTTTAGTGGCGTTTTCTGAAGGAGAAGAGTATGGTCCCAAATTCCGCCTGAGTCACTGCCAACTCTTCTGCACAAATTTTCATTTTACAACCCCACTTCTGTCCCAATGACAAGCCTTCTACACCTCAAAAACCGATCCTCCATCACACTCCCCACTCATGCCTCTGTAATGACAGCCGTTCGCTTTACACCCTGGTGTTATGATGTCTGACGTTCCCCTCATCCAGCTCTCAGAGTCCAAATCCCTTATAAACCCAGTCTGCAGACCACATCCTCGCAAACACATGGCTCTGATCGTCTCCTCCGACACGTGAATAAATGTATCTTTAATCTTAAGCGCAAAAGGAAATCGAAGATAAATCGCACGGTATTAGAGCAGGATGAGCTTCATCTCAATTTGAGGCCTGGACCTAAAGGGGTCCGCGATGAGAAGCGACCGCAGCCTCTGAGGCGTCGTCACACGTAAAACGAGCCTGTCCAAAAAGCTGGGGGGTTTAGTCGGAGAGAAACAAGCTGGGCCGTGTTACGCTTCCATGGCCGTTTAAAGTGTAGAGTAGCTGTGAAAACGGAGATTGCGGCCAAAGTGGGGAGCAGATTTATAAGGGCTGTGCGGGTGTGAGACCTCGGGCAGGAATCACGTGCGCCCCACACATGACTCATGCCCTTTTATTGTGGATAGAGGGTATTAAAGGTAGAGTACCAGGAATTTTCTAAGCAAGGCCTTAAGGAATATAAAAATGTACCCCTAGTTATTTGAAATGGACCACAGGACGTTTACAGGGACGTGTTTATCTTCACAAAGCCTGCAATTAACTTTCTCTTCTTCCTTTTATTTATTTCCACTAGGTGGCAGGTGTTCAGGATCAGCCCACAGCCAGACCTTAAAGCACATTTCAATTAGCACATTTCAAATTCTGTTCTTGAGTAGAAGTCTGCAACCTGTGGCTCCTGAGGAATGTGCTGCTCTTTAGTCTCTTAGCATTAGCCCCATGACTAACAGCCAGACCTTAAAGCACATTTCAATTAGAGCTCGTCTGGAATTTTGAGTTCCAGAAAGGAAAATTCTGTTCTCGAGTAGAAGTCTGCAACCTGAAGAATTCATCCAAACAGCAGGTAAGCTCCTTAGATACGAGTGCAATGTCTGACAGAAAGAAGAATTTCACGGCAACAACAACCTCTTCTACCAAAGCCAATTATGACTTTAGCAGCAGTGAAGGTTTTGGGGGAAATCTGTTAGATTGTTGAAATTTGAATTTTGTTTTTGTTAAAGACTTAAAAATGCTTGTGCGTCAAAAATGTGTTTTTAGTGGTAAAATGATAAAAATGTCTCTTTTGGTGTTGAAGTTTGCAGATCCCTGCTCTTAAAGTCTGGTCTTAAATTGTTTAAATGTAGCATCATTGAAGTTTGTATGGTAGCATTAAAGGAGGTGGACAGTGCCACCAATTAGAGGGCGCTCAGTGTGATCGTACCCACTTTGGTTCAGAGTAGCCTTGACCTGTTCTACTGTAAGTAACCACCGGATTAAAGGTGGTTTTCTTCTAGTTTCTAAGCGCTAGCACCTTAGCTAGATGAAATGCTTATTCTTAGACTGTCACACTAATGGGATATTTTAACTGTCTTTCAAAAGACTCCTAAACGCAGGAAGCGGCTGCAGCCAACACCTACTATTTAGGCCACATATTTTGAGGGCACAGATTCAATTGCACTAAATTCCACTTCATTCAAAAGAAAGTTAATCTTTATGGAAGTGAAAGGGAAGTTAAAAGGTGGAGACAGGTGTAAATACAATGGAAGAATCCATTGCTAGCTCCAGAGCTAATCGTCTTTCATTCTGACATTAGCCGCCATTAATCGTTCATTCACTGGTTTCTTTTTTATTGTCACCGCAGCATGCAGCCGTGTTGATATAGGCTCGAACTGAATATCCCTATTTTCCAGTAATCCGTTCAATTACAATCCCTCTTTTGTTGAGAGTCTCCTGAATGGATATAATCCCCGGGACATTTCTTTGACGGAGGTGAAAGATCGATTGGGATTAACGTGGCAACAATGTGGCCTCCCTTTTAACCGGATCTTTATTAATATGTCACAGTAACTGGGGACCGTGGAGGCTGTTGATTTTTGTTGGTGGTGGTTGGGGAAGGAGAAAGGAGGCAGGGGGAAGTGAGAGGAATTTGACTCCACTACAGGAAAACAGCTGAGAGCGGATTAGCTGTGTGGGAACCAGAGGGGGGAAAGCGATGGCACAGCGTGAAGGAAAGGTTCAAACTGACCTTTTGTGGCTCCTTCAGTCTTGGGCGGTGCCGAAATGATACCTAGACGGACTGAACGCAGACATGAGACTTCGCTACCGCGCTAATCTGACTGGTGCAGACAGTTCCAGTGACTCGCTGAATGGACTCTGAATATCTGATGTCTGCACATGTACATAAATGGAGTCTGGAGGCTTATGAGGGAACTTGATGCTTTAAAATCTTTCAGTAAAAGCTTGGTCGTATCTTCTCCACAACAGACCCTTTGATGGGACTTAATTCCACTTTGTATTGAACACTGTACCGAGGCAACAAGTGTCCGTTTATAATCCGCTGGTTTGGGTTTGTGTTTCTTTGGATTATTCCACTTTTAGAAGACGGAAATTGAGCAAAATCTTTTCAGTAACAAAATCAAATTAAAATCACAAAAACACAGCTGCCTTTGAATAAACCCAGAAACCTATGGTGTGAAATCGATTCCTTTTGGAGTAAATTTTTTTTTTTGTTTGGTTACCATTCAGCCATCTTGAATCATGCTGCTCTGTCCTGATTGGATGTTGGTCTCCCAGGGTACGGAAAATAGCAAAGTCCCTTCCCATGAAATCGGCAGATGTGCCAGAGTACAGCTCTCCATCTGCCAAGGAGACAAGTTCACTTAGGAACAAATGAGGAATTCTGAAATGGATGCACATTTTCTGGAACTAATCAGGACGGGGATCAAACTCACCGATCAGGAGCGAGGCTGACAGCATCTTAGGGTCGTAGGGGCTTTTTCCACGGCCGTTCTCAAAATGAGGGCCCAGCCTGAAGATGTTGTCCTGCGGTGGAACAGGTCAGAGTTCAGAGTCAGGGCAGTGAAAGCCAAATTAAGACGGGCTAAATGTGTATTTAAAGGCTGTGTTTCGAATTACAACATTAGTCCTGAATCTACTGTAGTTATTCTGGACTTGGAAGCACCAGGCACCAAACTAAGTTAGGCTAAACCTCTGCCAAAACAAAGGAAAATGCGAGCTAACAATATTTACCTAAAAAAACCCACTGACTCTGGACAGCTCCCTTAGCCAAATTAGCCAATGGGATGCTAAAACTTTCTGAAGCTGCAGCAAAAATAAGGCAAATGTATAACCCAAAGATGAATACTGGACTTAACAACAATTTAATTCAAATAACTAAAGGGAATGATCATCACTCGGTGCTACTTCTTATAGCTTAACTGTAGCTTAAGAACCACCAACATGTAGCTTCAATACATCTAGGCATTAGTTGATTGATAGCATAAAATAAAGTTAGCCAAAATACCACATATTTAACCAGTTACAAGCTATCTTAGCATAACAAGTGAGCTAAATGGTAATTATAATAAAAGTTAGCCAAGACATAAACTAACAGTTTATCTCATAATATATTTTTGGAGATCAAAATAGGAAAAGATTGGCAAGAAATCAGTTCAGGGAACTAAATATTACTGTAACTGCTACCCTAGCTAAACATTAGCTAAAGGATCACTAAAGGATAACACAAAATAATTAAAACTTAACTCAAACTACAGAGTTAGCAATATATGTTAGCAAAGACATCGCCAACATCTGACATATCTGAGACAAACATAACAATAAGTTAGCTTAGCAGTAATATTACTAAACATTGGTCAAAACATTACCCAAGTAATTTATATATTATTATGATTGAACCATTGGCAGAGCAAGGAATAATTTGACTAGAGGAGGGTGCGATCTTGAAGCAGCGCTGAGTTTCCTTCCCTGAAATAGACAGTTTCAACTACAGCATAACAAAATAAAACTCAACTACGATATATTAACGCTGAGAGACAGTCAAAGGTTCGTCTTCACCAGCAGAGTGGGTGGTTTGGAATAACCTCCCCTGGTCTTTGACTAAAGAGCTACAGTAACAAAAGTGAGTTGAAACTCTCACTTTTGGTCGAGTCAATTAACCACAGCACAGAGAGAAGACATGCAGAGTTTCTATCCTAACAACCTCCATGGGGCAAACACTCACCCCCCCTCCCCTATTGTCAGGTTACAGGACTCACACTGTTACATTGATTCACCATCAGGGTGACTGATTAAACTTTTATGTGGAGGAGAGGTTGTTTCACTTCCCGCGGCTAAGGTCGAACCCTCCACCGACCTCCTCCGCTTATTCACACAAAGGCGAACATTGATGAGGAGGTAAATCAATGATGGGAATAAATGGTGTTTGGACAGAGTGGAGATGTAAGTCTTTCATCATTAGTTTGCTGGGTGATTTCTAAATAAATATTCAATTGAAATCTAATTTGTTTATTTCTATATGCCCGAGTGAGCGGGTCGATAAACTGACTCCAGTTCTTCACCGTTACCTCTGCCTTCTTGCCCATTTCCAGATATGCACAGATGGGGTGAAAAGCTCCTGTTCCACAGATGTACATGTGGGTCTGGTTGAAGGACTGCAGCACCCTGATGTAGTTCGAAAACTCTTTCTGTAAGATAAATACAACAAAAC
>NC_024314.1:21643214-21648853 GCF_000523025.1 Cynoglossus semilaevis | reverse complement strand
GTTATACATTTTCACATGCACATTTTTGTTATTTATTTATTGTAAATGTGGTATGTTTGCCATAAAGAGGCATATGGATCGCTTTAGATTCTGTTTTTTTTTTTTTACATAACACATATGTTACATTCAATTGATTCACACAACCATCAGAGGTCAGTGGGGGCTCAGAACAAAGTGTCCTTCAAATATATTTGGACACAAATAAGACGTTTTTCTTTATAATGTAAACATTACGTAAAAAAGAGCCAAAATAGAGGATTTCAATGATTTAAAAATCACACTTATTGATAAAAATTATTCATAGTAAAAGACAACATGGGAAAAAGCTAAACACTATATCAACATTGCTACATGTTAGCCTAGAAATAGCAATTTATATAAATTTAAAATAGCCTAAATAGGACCAGAATTAACTAAGACTATAAAGATAGCTTTTAGCAAAAATAATGTTCAGAGACCAGAATTAACTAAGACTATAAAGATGCTTTTTTGCTTTTAGCAAAAATAATGTTCAGTTGAAGAGGTAAGGAAGGAGTTAGCCAAATGCTAACTGATGGCTAGAGACAAATAACAAAAGTTTATCAGCTATTTAAAAACAAATTGAAGTTGTACAGCATAGAAAAGTAGGCTAAGAAATACAGTAGTTTTAGTTAATACAGAAAAGTAGCTCAAAGACAAATAAAATCCATCATGAAGCACGATAACAACCAGACAGCTAGTCCAACAAGCGATAAAGTTAGCTAAGGAAGCTAGGTAATGTAAAGTAAAGCTAACACGGCTCAGTTAAAGCCAGACGACAGTAAAAACATGAAACCGTGGTAACTCGGGAAAAAGAACATCAGTTATTGCTGGGACTCAAACCGCTGACGTTCTTGCTTTAAGGCAAAAGCACTAAACACCATTCCATTGTTCGGCTCTCCTGCCCGTTCCCTTCAATAAACTGAAGCTATGATGTAATTTAGTTGAAAACAAGCGAATAACAGTGAATAGAGAATGAGGTTTATTAGAAGCCAGTTCCAAGCAGGGACTTTCCCACTGGTTTGGAGAGAAAATGAAAATCTGGAGTTTTAGTGGAGGAAATCCCACCTGTAAGTCAAATCAAGCAGGTCTGCATCACATCTTTAATGATCCATATGTTTCAATTTAACTGGGATATTTAGGTTGGCGCGGCAGCACATGCTGATAATCCCAGTGGTGTGAGACTGTTTATTAGAGCGCTAATCAAGAAGATTGGTCGGTGCAGGGAGGTTATTAGCAGACTTGACTCGTTGACTCGGGCACACGTGTTTAAAAGATTAGGCTGGGGGTTTGGTGTAATTACAAATACGGCCTGGATTGCTACCTAACAAATACCGAACACATATTTGTTTGGGGATTTGGAAATGCAGAAGATCGGCGTGTCATCCAGACGGCTAAATTATCCACTTCTCCCAGCTCTCTCTGTGGGCCTCTCTGTGGGCTTCTCTGTGGGCCTCTCTGTGGGCTACTGGAGTGTACAGTGGGTTTCATGGCTTCATCCTGACTCTGGTGAAACAGTCATTGAGATTCAGGTTTAAGAGAGGAAGTAAAATAGCAAACAATACAAAAGCTCAGGTATTATTATGTACTTTTATTAAGTTATTATGTAAAACTTCAAACTACTCTCATTTAAATGTTCAAAATATTTTTTGCGGGGTGTTGTTGCCACCTAGTGGTACACTTATGTGCTATATTCCATTGGAACCCCCTGACGACCCCCGCCCCACTATTTGAGAAGCACTGGGATAGAGAGAGGATGTTCAATAAATAATAATATAAAAGCATGTTGTCAAAATTAACTCCCTATTTACTCAAGGCATTCAGACATCGCTAAAAGTTTAGCAATAACTGAATCTTGGTGGTTCACAAAAAAGTTATCTTTAATTTTTAAAATATATAAAGTAGCAGAGGAAGCGAACAATGTTATATTAAAAACTGCTAAGCGTAAGCACAGATAATGACGTCCAAGCTAAACAAGATTTTGAAAAGTGGGTCAAGAAGATGTCCCTAAAAAAAACAACCAAAAGGTAGTCAAAAAACTACGGTAGTCAAAAAAAGAAAGGTAGGTTAAAACAGCTGGCTTGGAGTTAGCTCAGAAAGAGCTAAATGTTATTCACGCTGACGTCTAAAACAAAGACCACAGAAAGCTAAAAACATGTCCAATATTTCTGTACAAATGAGAGGACATATTTCTTAGGGATTTGGAAACGCAGCAGCTTGGCGTTTCTTCACGTCTCGTCCAGACTCTGAAACGATCCCGTTGTCTCCAGGCCTCTCAGAGCTACTGACAGTTGAGTGTGAAGGCTGGACCGTGGCGCTCAGATCTGACACAAAAACATACGCGGTTCCAGGAGTCTAACATTTCCCAGTGCACAACAAAATTAACTATGTGTCAGACGCTGCTCCGAAAAACAGGTTTTAGTGCTGCAGCCCACAAATGTAAAAACGTGTTTATGTTCTGTCAACTGCTTCTTTTATAAAACTCCATAATAATAAGAACAAAGTTGATAACTTGGGAGAAAGAAAAAAACATTCCAACAACCCGAGAGAATGTGAGAATATTCAAAACAAACACCACTGTAGCTTTGGTACGGTCAAGGGTTAGGGCTACATTGAAAAAAAAAAGAGTAAAAAATCAAAACAATTGTAAAACAGTTGTAAGTTAGAAAAATAAAGTTTAAAACTTATGGGAATAAAGTGGTCAACTTTCTAAATTTTGTTTTAATATCATGGAATTAAAGGGCAGCCAAATGAAATAAAATTGATTTAAATTTGTTGGCAGTGGACAGCAAAAATAGTTTCCGAAAAGTAGCTATAACACACTAAAAGGCAGGGGAAACTGTAGCAGAAAAGCTAAAGCTAGCAGAGTAAGGAAAGAATAGAGGAAATTGGAAATATCTAAAAATATAAATAAAATATTAAAGTTAACCAAAAGTAAGAAATAAATAGAATATTTTCTGAATGTCAACCATTTCAAACATGCCCAAATGCCAGGATTGGCCCCCGACCCAGACATTTAGAAACTGTGCTTTCAGTTTTGCTCCATTTCCAGTCAATTTTCTGTAGTGAATAACACAGACCTCTGCATATTCTCAACACTCACTCAACATGTAAATGGACTCAAACCACACGCAAATCTGCCGCTGCCATTCCTCCCAAATGGAAAGTCATCATAAATATCCACGATTGGATTCATCCAATAAAGAGTCATCTATCATCCGTGTGGCTGTTGTGGTTTCTCACATACAGCACATACATAATGAAACAGTCTGTGATTGGGTTCGGGGAGGGGGGGGGCATTTGTCACCTGTGGGGCATTAACGTTGGTCTGTCAGGGTTTGGGTGAGACCCGCCTCCCACATCGACTAATGACTCTGACTTCAGGACAGCCATGTCAAATCCTGAACAGAGCTGACGATGTGAAAAGCATGTAATAAGGTCGTGAGAATGATGTGTCTGTGAGAAACCATGACAATCGGCACAAAGGGGGGCGGCTGCTGCTGCTGCCACGGACTTTGATGGGATTAATGAGGACACGCATGGATAAAGAGTGTGAAATGCAGACCAGACTGGAACTGCTGATGGGCTAAAACACAGATTTCAAAACCCAAACGCCATTAACTTTATCAACAGTCACTTTCTGCCGGCTCATGCCAACCTCAAGCTAATCATTAGCTGTTTTTTGTTTGGGGGGGGGATTACTTTAAGCAATTTGTAATCTATGTTGTAGACGTTGTACTGCTACAAAAAACTTGTAGAGTTGCTGTTTTTGCAAAATGAAAAAAAACCCCACTTTATTTGTACTTTAATTCTGCCTCCAGGTCTATTTGGGCTTAACGTTAGCTAGACTTGGAGACATGTTTTAACTAAGGTTTTAAGAACTCTTTCAGTCCTTAAGAAGAATAACAACAAAAATGAAGATGTAGAAGAAGAGGAAGAAGAAAAACATCGTCTACAGTTGAAAGTTAATTTTCAACCCTTTTGAAAAGTTTTTTTTCTAACTTGTTCTTATTTTGTTATACCAGGCTAACGAAACTTAGCTCAAGGTTTGTCGAGCTTTTCTCCAAATATGTACAAGCCCTTTTACATTTTTCTATAATTTTGACTCTTTATTTCCAGCTTTTAGATAATTCTAAGTTTGTGTTGACTAGTTTTACACCCATCCCTTGTTCCCCGCGAGCTGATTCGTTGTCAGATAAGAATAGTTTTTAGATAGTTTAGCTCTACTTTTAGCTTCTCTCTCAGCTCTTTTTTACATTTGCAAAAAAATCCGATTAAAATATTATATATTTCTCGTACATTTTGCTCATCATATTTTGTCTACATCTTCTTCTTTTATTAGTAAAATGTAATTTCATTATTGCAATATTTGTTTTAGCAAATATTGGCCTATAATCTGGTACAAACAGTAATTACAGTACAATATTGGCCTATAATCTGGTACAAACAGCAATTACAGTACATTACACTTACACATAAAACACAGCAGCTTTGTTTTAATTCAACACATGAGGAACCTCAGTGTGCTTTACATCAAAGAAAACAGAGTAAGTTAGCATCTTTTTTGTGTTGTAAAACTTTGAGCTCTAACAATTTTCCAGAGTTCCTGTAACCGGAGGGCAGATATTCAGAACCGCCAGTTCGAAGAAACTGTAAAGACATATTTTGGTTTATCTCAACCCTTTGTTCGCTGAATCAAGTGCAACACTCAGGGCTGGGTTACAGACTCATCCTGCCAAGAGAATGATACACCCATCAGGCAGTGGATGGGTGTAGGAATGGGGGCAGCTGTTGCATTTGTTCTGCAGCCATAAAAACTGTGGTGTGGGGGTTTGGGGGGGGGGGCAAACACATCGTTCTGGGAGCTCGGAATACCTCAGTAATGCCCCAATCAAGGCCTCCCATGTTGCACTTCATCTCTTTCCTCATCGCCTCATTTTCAAGGGTAAACATTTTTAACAGCACGTGAATACTTCATCACTGTATTTTGTGTCATTTTGTACTCCTAGCACACACTCGTTTTTCTCCCCTGTGCTAAAGAGCCGAGGTGTAGTGTCGGTGCTGGTGGAGTCCTGTGGAATCTCGCTGATTTAATAAAAAAAAAAAACCCACACTTTTTAATTCTGGATAATCCCTCAACCCTGCAGCCGCTGCACTTGAGATTCATCCAGCCATGAAATTAAGATCAGATACTGCACAAAGAGGGCCTCTCCAAACAGCCGCACGATGATAAGGCGCAACAACACCAGCGGAGGCGCACAAACAAAGCTGGTGTTGGCTACGGCGTGTGCTCAGCAGACCTGTGCAGAGTCGCACATGTGAGCTAACATGGCGTGCCAAGATAAGGAGAAGTCAAACAATAAGCTGCCACGTCAATACGCGCGCGCGCGCGCGCACACACATGTGCGGTTCTCATGCATAAACATCCTCCCGACATCACACTGTACATCACACGGACAAACAACCGCCGAGGCCATGCATCATTGTTCTCCTGCGCTGTTGAAACGCCGTGTAAATGTGACCCAACATCTGTTGTACAGTGTGACCAGATGTGGGCGTCTGTGGGGGGATGGTCCGCGGAGAGAGCAGTCAGATGGAGGTGAGGCAGGACATTATCACTA
>NC_024314.1:21639105-21643070 GCF_000523025.1 Cynoglossus semilaevis | reverse complement strand
GCGCCCGCCATAAAAACGGGGGTGGGGGGGTTTGGGGGGGGGGGCAAACACATCGTTCTGGGAGCTCGGAATACCTCAGTAATGCCCCAATCAAGGCCTCCCATGTTGCACTTCATCTCTTTCCTCATCGCCTCATTTTCAAGGGTAAACATTTTTAACAGCACGTGAATACTTCATCACTGTATTTTGTGTCATTTTGTACTCCTAGCACACACTCGTTTTTCTCCCCTGTGCTAAAGAGCCGAGGTGTAGTGTCGGTGCTGGTGGAGTCCTGTGGAATCTCGCTGATTTAATAAAAAAAAAAAACCCACACTTTTTAATTCTGGATAATCCCTCAACCCTGCAGCCGCTGCACTTGAGATTCATCCAGCCATGAAATTAAGATCAGATACTGCACAAAGAGGGCCTCTCCAAACAGCCGCACCATGATAAGGCGCACAAACACACACCAGCGGAGGCGCACAAACAAAGCTGGTGTTGGCTACGGCGTGTGCTCAGCAGACCTGTGCAGAGTCGCACATGTGAGCTAACATGGCGTGCCAAGATAAGGAGAAGTCAAACAATAAGCTGCCACGTCAATACGCGCGCGCGCGCGCGCACACACATGTGCGGTTCTCATGCATAAACATCCTCCCGACATCACACTGTACATCACACGGACAAACAACCGCCGAGGCCATGCATCATTGTTCTCCTGCGCTGTTGAAACGCCGTGTAAATGTGACCCAACATCTGTTGTACAGTGTGACCAGATGTGGGCGTCTGTGGGGGGATGGTCCGCGGAGAGAGCAGTCAGATGGAGGTGAGGCAGGACATTATCACTATCATTGTTTAACCTTTCTGCAGGGCTTCGCTCATTTCCTGTGTCAAATCTGCAGCCGGTTGTTTCCAAGTTGTGAATTTTTAAAAACGTATTTTTTACAACGGTTCTCAAACAGAACTCGAGACAGAAATGTGCTATCAGTACACAGCAGGACCAACACAACTGGGAGCCACCGATTAGGGCTGCTGGACCGAGAGAATGAATCCGGATGAGATCTAGACCAGGGATCTAAATCCAGAATCCAGCCTAAACCCCATCCATATCATTTAAAAAAAAAAAAAACAGCTTATCCGACCCAGGTGGGATCCCAGCTGCATGAACGCTCCAGAGACTGATCCGTATCAGACATGTGCAGAACCAGATCTAGACTGTATAAACGGGCCTTAAAATGGGATTGAATTCAATCTGGTTTAAATAAGCTTTTATTCTGAAAGTGTTTAAAATAAGTCCATACAGATGAACTGGCTTCAGGACAGGTTTAAGTCAGATCCAGGAGGTGTTGTAGGACTTGAGTTGAGGGTTACGGACTTGACACAAACTTCAGACTCATTTTTTCTTTTTTTTTCACTGACTTTCACTGATTTAATGAAAAACAACAAATCTTTAGCGACTTGAACAACTACCCAAAATGTTTTTCAACATTTTTAATTCCAATAAACATTTCTTTATCACTTTGATCTATCCTGAGGATTTATTTTTTATTTTTTATTTTTACAATTTAATGATTATTTCCTTCAGTGGAGGCTAGGGTATTCGATAAGAAACAACTTACTGTTCTGGGTAAAAAAAATACAGGAGCGCCTTGAATAAATATTGCCCAGAAATTGAGTGGGTTGAAGATTCAAGATCAAATATTTGGGCTTTTTTAAAAAAACGTTTTGATCACTGAAAGTTTTCAAGTTACGCTAGAGCAGGCGTGGGCTAACCGTTTGACTCGCGGTCCACAATTTTCCTAAACTTGAACAGGGTGGCGTGGGGTCAGAAGCAGATAGATGGAGCCCTTTTGTGAACTAAGATAAATTACATGTAAAAGTCATGCATAAAGGCTAAAATGCTGAACGGGCCGCATCGGGTCCCCGGGCCTTAGTTTGAGGAAGGACATTGAGGCCCAGGAATAGGTTTTGAAACGTATCTGAAATCGTACTCCAATGACTTGGACTCATACATCAGGGACAAGGGACTGTACTCAGGTTTACTCGACCGAAACACTTGCTGGCAGTAGGAGGAGGTAGTGTCCCAAACTTGGACGGCACAATGAAAATGGACTTACCACATAGTCCTTTCCTGCCCACTTGCACTCGTCCCTCTTGGAAGGAGTCGCAGGCCAAGCAATCTGGACAGAATGAGAAACAGACAGAGTCACACTGTGGTCAGCAGCTGAAGGAGGAGGACGGCACGATTCGTGTCATTCATTCTCCCAAATAAAAACATCAGTGCATTTGAACAATGGAGCATAAATAAATTATGGCTTTCTAAACAATGTCACGACAGATAAACTCAGAGCGGGGAGAGAAAGAAATAGAGAAAAACAATACGCAGGGCCACAGCCCTTCAAACTGCACTTGCTTTATGAATACATTTTTATATTTCCTAAATACGGGTCCTGTTTCAAATTATGGGAAATCCTTTCTGCAGACGCAGTGCTGAGCATATGGTTGCACTTTTCACTTCAACTCCCAGAAATGAGAAAACAGACTTTTGATATTTTCTCTTGCAAAAGATGGGACACACAGCGTTTTGTTCTTTCTTATGACGGACCCGTCTTCGACCTCTGACCTCTCATCTGACACCCAGAAACGAGTGACGCCGAGCGATGAAGCAAGAGCAGTTGCTAGTTTAACCCAGCAAACACAGTCGCCAAATCCAAGCATCGTCGCTCGTGCTGTTCTTAAAATGAGGTGTGGTTCAAAGTATGGTGAGGTTGACGTAATGTTATCTCAAGGAAGTAAAGAGCAAATAAAAAGCTATAGTTTCCATTGTCAGTCCAAGACGGTAATATGTACCACATGGGCGAGTGCACTCGAACGACTCGTCCTCGCTCTTCATTGGATTAGCTGACTCAGGTAACATAGGAAAACGAAGCGACAGAGTTGAGCCAGCGATGCCTTCACCGTCCCAGGAAAAATTGGATTATGGCATTTTCTCCACAAATCAATACTTTGTTTAAGGTTATTTGTTGGTATCAACAACCCAGCACTAAAGGACTTTCCTAGGACAGTGAAGTCATCACTGGCTTTATTCTACCCTCCGTTGTTAGTTTTAGCTTGACCTAAATAATGTAGCAGCAAACACCAGCTCTTCTATTAGCAAGAAGTAGCAGCAGGGCGGGGTTCAGTACAAGTTTATACCGAGATGGGTGGGGCAGAGCGGGCATGAAATCAACCGGTGAGTGGCATGTGGCCCACGGGCTGCTAGTTTAGAAACGCTGCCCTAAACCGTGCTCAGCGGTTGTAAAACATGAGATATTAGCGTCACATGAATTATTAACGCACATGCTGCGCATAAGTGTGCGTGTATGAGCATGAATGAGAAATGGAACGATTATAAACTTAAAAAACCTGGGTGTGATTGGTCTGCGTTCCCGCCGGTGGCACGGCTTGTACGGTACGCCGGTACATTTTTATACACAGGCGTATTCCGCTCCGTTAACCTGTTAGACTTCCGTTCGTTTCTGCTGTCTGGCTGGTAGATAAGAGATTTTTCTTCTCTCTAATAGGAAGCTGTCTCGCACATTTCAGCGTAATTACGTGAGTTTTGCCTAATCACTTCTTTTTGTCTTTATCTTGTTAAGGCACACGGCGCAGAACAAAAGAGACAAAAAATGCACATCCGAGCCAAGGGCAAAAAGAATGCAGACACGCTCTCTCCGCTCTCTCTGTTCTCTTTCTCTGCATTGACTTTGTATTTTCAGCACTTTCAATCCCCTGCTTTGCTCTGTGCAGCCTGCAGGCAGAGCCGTGTCAGTCTTGTGTGTCAGTGATAGCTGCTTGAATCAGATAAAAAAGGACTGCTAACCTAGTCCAGGTGGCGTAATGGAATTATGGACAGCGCTGTCTGGACGGAGGCAGATGGAGGGGGAGGGATGAAGGGGAGTGTGGAAAGGGTAATGGACTCCAGGGGGGGGGGGGGGGGGGGGGGGGGG
>NC_024314.1:21633191-21636302 GCF_000523025.1 Cynoglossus semilaevis | reverse complement strand
AAAGTGTAACTAAAATGAAGTGGACTTCATTTAGAATCAGACCTGTTTGTGGTCTCGGTTGATGTTGACGAGGTCGAAGGAGAAGATGTGGTCTTCGGCTCCCACCAGTAGCCTCCCACGCTCCTCGTCCAAGAGGAAGGTGTCGTAGCCCGAGCTGTTGGCCAGGCCATTGAAGGTGATGAGGTTACTGGAGTCCAACATTTCTGAAAGGAAAACGAGACAACATTTAGAGGAATATTTCTCCACGATTGAGACCAGTAACTGTCAATTCAAATCAAAAGCATTTGGTGTGACTGGAAACACTTAAAAGATTGTTAAATATATATATATATATACAGACAAATGCTAACATTTAGCCTCTGTCATTTTGGCTAACCTTTAGACATTCAAGTTCTGTTTTTTTGGCTAGCGTTCATCCTTAAGCCCTTTTGTAATTATTTTAGTCATGATTAAAAAACCATATCTCTGTAGGATGTGTTTTCATTATGTACTTTTAATAACCAATTATTTATCGACACGCTTAGAGCTTCATGGGCAGTTTTTGCTAACTTTGAACTAATTATTGCTGTGTCAGTATTTCAGTTTATGTTCCAGTTCACTTTCTCGGTCAACAAGAGACAAGCTGGAATATAATCAGTGCCTCTGACAGTAAGTAATGTGTTTATTGTAAAAGAAAAAAAAAAGGGCATTGGACTGGTTATGTTCCAGCTTGTCTGATTGTTGGCCTCTGGATGAGTTGAAAACAATGTTTGGAGTCAGCGAAGACGAACAGTACTTTATGAGCAATAATTGTCTAAAGGCAATTATGAATTTAAACCAGACATGGGCAAACTACGGCCCGGGGGCCCGATGCGGCCCGTTTGGCTTGTTAATCCGGCCAAACGTGTTCAAATTATGTTATTCATTTCTATTATTATTATTATACTCCTGCCTTTTCCCTGCAATGCCCGTATTTCTCCATAGATGGCGTAAAAAAGGCTTAAAGCATTTTAGCAGTTGAGACTTTTACACGTCATTTTTGTTTTAGTTCATACTAAGGCCCACGAGTCACAAAGTTTGCCCACGCCTGATTTAAACTGATTTTATTTTCTCACTACACTTCAACTTTTGTATGAAAAAACAAAGTCAGTCCAGGTCACTGTCAGTTAACGTTTAACCACAATGGAGGAATCTTCACCTCTGAAGACCTGGTGTTATATTAACAACCCACACTCCCTTTTTGGGGGCAACATAAACTACACACAGTATAGTTCAAGTGAGGGCAAAAAGTCCAACACACATGATCCTAGGTTGTTACAAGGGGGGGGGGGGGTCACTCCAGTTACATAGATCGACTTCAGGACCACCAGACCAAGCCTTGAGACCAGCCAGGTAAATATAAAATGTTAAGACAACTGATTAAATGGCTCAACAGAAAACAACACCAAAGGCTAAAACCCACCAGAAATGGTAGAAATGTAGATTTGGTAAACATAACCAAGAGCTTCCTTTCAAAAAACTATTTTTTGGAAATTGTTGCCAATTTTTAGAATCTCTTCGTTTGTTACATCCCTGAGAGATCTTCATCTCCAAGGCCTATTTCAGGACATTAAAACGATGCATTATCTCAGTCATCTTCTACAGTTACAAGGTCACGGGGGGTGACTTCAGCCAATTCCAGGAGTCAAAGGGCAAAGGGTTGTGGTACACCGTGGTCAGTTCAACAGTTTACTAGAACGAGAAAGTGTTGGCGCCACGTTAGCACAGCCTGCAGCGCTAGTTACGTTTAACAGCGTAGTTTTTGTTAAATTAAAGTGTATAGTACTGCAGTCAGTGTCAAATCTTCAACACCGCATACCACAACTAGTAAGACAGAGAGTAAAATAAAGCAGTGCGGAAGGCAAAGAAGATCTTGGCGTGCTAGCTTATTTATCAGCCAAGGCTATGCTACAAGAAGTAGCAACAATAACTGGTACCTAGAATCAGCCCATCATTTATCTACCCTCAGTATTTGGCCACTATCGGTACTCGTACCACAGTTTAAGAACCACTGCTTTACTGGACACATTTTGGTAGATTTTTTTTTTTTATAGGCAGTGAAATCTGTCTCTGGATTAATGAATTAAACATGTGTCTCAGATAACGGCAGGTGAAGTCACATGACACGTCACTCTCACTCTGTGAGACGAAGTCATCCATCATCATCACCGTCAACACACACCACAATCTAGATACCAGAACAGCTACACACATTTACATCACACACACACACACACACACACACACACACGCACTGTAGTGAAATGTGCAGTCCAGTGGACTGTGATCTGTGTGTGTGTGTGTGTGTGTGTGTGTACCCGCAGAGCTGTGAGTGACGGGCGGCTGTAGGAGCCATCTGCGCCCACTCACTGTGTAGACCTTGGACATCTGTGTCTACATAAAAGAGAGAATGGCTGGATGGAGGAGGAAGTGGTGTGTGTTCACCGTCTCTCTGAGTACGAGCAGGGAGGACGAGGGATGTAGGGGGTGGTGGTGGTGGTGGTGGTGGTGGTGGTGGGGGGGGGGGTGTATTGGGGGGCGTGGTCGTCACCTAATAAAGAAGGTCGCAGCTCATCTGCGTCACTTGGAATCTGGAGGTTTTGAGGCTACGTTGGGAGCTGAGGATATCATGTGGGTGGGTGTGGGCATGAATGGAGGTCTGTGAGTGTGAGTGTGTGTTTGTGTGACAAATTGTACCAGAACACAGATGGGTTGAGATTGTGTGCGAGTGTGTTTTGGAAGGGGGGGCAGGGGGGGTAGTAAAGGTATCTCGTTCTCCACTGTTAAACATTCCATCAAACCAGTATTTCCATCCCCTCAACACATGCAGGTGAAAAGACTGAGAACATTTGGATCATATTAGCCGACCGCTAGCTGTTTCCAAAACATACTTTTGGTTAACGTTTAGCTCCAGTATTTTCTATCTGGCACCTTATATGCTAACTTGCTAACAGTTTTTAACTAATATGAAGCCATTTTGGTGAATGCTTAGCTATAAATTTAATTTAGTTTTTCTTTTTTTATAGCTAATGTTTAGCTACTTTAACGGTTGACTATTCTTTGACTTTGAGCTTTGTTTGATTTTTAAAAAAA
>NC_024314.1:21632170-21632660 GCF_000523025.1 Cynoglossus semilaevis | reverse complement strand
GTGTGTGTGTGTGTGTAATAATTAATCGACATTACCAGCTGTTACAGTTTCAGTTTTTACGAATGGCAAATGGATTACTGACTTTTAAAGAAATGTTATGTCATTGAAGACGTAAATTACTCCTTTTTCTTACAGCAACCAATCATAAAAGTCCTTCCAAAATGTCGTTTGCAGGGTTTTTAAAAAATAGTAATGTAAAAAGCACAGGAGCTAACAGGGAGCCAACAGAGGCATAAAACTTCAATGGAAGGGAAAAACAAACAGTTTGTGAAACATTTGTATAAATAAGAGATTTTGAGACAAGACGCAACGGTCGATAGAAAATGAATAAACCAGAAGAAAGTAATCTCTGTTTCCACTAACAGGAGGGTTTGTTTTTTTTTTCTCGCTCAGTTCTTCTCCACTGCCATCTTGGCCCAACATGTGACGACCCGTATCAATTCAAATTGAGACTCTGGAACTGAACCCCGGAGACAGGAAGGCCATCCAA
>NC_024314.1:21593746-21632160 GCF_000523025.1 Cynoglossus semilaevis | reverse complement strand
AATGCCATCCAAAATGGCAGAGGCCACCGATCTTCACGGAAGGTTTTCCCCCGGAGATGGGCCAGAGTTAAAACACACACACACACACACACACATATTTCAACACATGGTGATCTCTGACAAAGACAAGGTGGCCTGTGTGCACGCAGAAACACACAAAGAGGCTTTATCTGAACTGGAATCTGCTGCGGTTTTGGAGAATTGGAGGAACCGGGGCGTGAGCACCTAAAGACCTCCAACCTAAACACAGACACGCTCGTTTGGACCTGGGAGCTCTGAAAGTGCACCAAAGTGAGGCTCATGTGAACGACAGGAGCAGGGCAAAATGACACACACACACACACACACACACACGGTCTGAATGTGAATTCACTCTGCTCTACTTCTAAAATGCAAACACCGAACATACACTTTTTAAACTGACTTGGATATATTAATAGTGACCTAAATGTTTACAATACATTAATTCTCACAGAACACACTCACACACACACACACACACACACACATACACAGCACCAAGTTGTAATCCAATAAGTATTTTTGCTTATGCAGCATGAAGTAGTTGAACAGTGAGCACACTCAGCAGCTTCCTTCTCCGACACACTACACAGAAACACACACACACACAAACTTCTCATGTACTTTATAGTGTGTGTGTGTGTGAAAGTGTTCTTCATAGAGACGTTCATCTCCCATCACCACCTTCCACAGTCTGCTTACACTGACCGCTGGCACACACACACACACACTCAGAAAACACATATAGGCTTAAGTATGTGTGAGTGTGTGTGTGTGTGTCACTTTACATACACACACTTTTCAGCCTCCTCTACACTTTCTCTTATTTCATACATCCTCTGTCTGTACACTTTCTCTTATTTCATACATCCTCAGTCTGCTCTCTCTCAGTCACACAGAGAGAGAGAGAGAGCAGAGAACAGTCACATGACATCATGGAGGTGAGAGTAACTGGTAAACACTAACCTACTGATAACCACTAACCTATTGGTAAACACTAACCTACTGGAAACACTAACCTATTGGTAAACCCTAACCTACTGGAAACACTAACCTATTGGTAACCCCTAACCTACTGGAAACACTAACCTATTGGTAACCCCTAACCTACTGGAAACACTAACCTACTGGTAAACACTAACCTACTGGTAAACACTACCCTACTGGTAAACACTAACCTACTGGTAAACACTAACCTACTAACTTATCTACTTTTAGATATTCTCAGTAAAAGGTTTGGTTCAATATGACTGTGCTTTATTTTTTCTACAATGTTCTGAAAAATGTAGAGTTTTCTAGAATCTTTTAGTCAGGGTTAGCCTGGACTTTAGCTTCAGCTATGCTAATTTGTTAGCAAGATTTTATCAATTTCAGGAACCTGGAGTTATATTTTGGTATTGACTTTTTTCAATGTCATCAAATGTAAATGATCTTCTGGCAAATGTTTATATTTATCCGTAGACTTTATTAGCAGTTTTTTGGTGAACATTAAAGTCATTTGTAGCAAATGCTATCTTTTTTTGGCTAGTTTCTTTTACCCACAGCAGCTTGTTGGTCAATTTTGACTTCTTCAGTTTTTAGGATCATCTTATTTTGGTTACTTTAGCAATTGTAGCTCATAGCTATTGTCTTCTTCTGTACATTTTGTATCTCATTATGAAATATATGTGTATTACTTTACTTTAAAGTTAGTATTTTACAGCTACATTTAGTTTTATTGTGATTATATTGTAGTGAATTTTAGGTTTTTTTTTTGAGAAACCATTTTATAGACATTTAAAGATGACAGTGAATTAAATGTAATTACGGTTTATAGTCTATAAAACAGTGGTTATTATTAGTTTAACAGTAATGTTTCACACATTTTATACAGTTTGATACTTGATTAAAATGGCTAGTGTTTGTCAGTACAACAGAAAACTGGTTTCTTTCTCCTCATCAAACAGCACAGAAACACCAACGACCAATCCAAAATAAACCCTTAAAAATGTTAAACACGAGTCGTCCATTCAAATCTATTGTGTTTTCTCCTCATTGTCTTGCTCAGTTAGAGAAAACAACTGGATTCTTGTTTTTTAAAAAATAAAATAAAATAAAAGAACCAAATTCAAAATTCAAGTGCAATTGTCTGTGGAGAGCTTTTCACTCCCCCGTTCTCTGAACAAGTAGGCGTTTCAAACGCCTACGTACCACGCAATGGTGGAATAATGAAACATGGAATGAAAGAAAAGCGACGGGGCATTAAATTATGTTTATCAGCTGTGTGTGTGTGTGTGTGTGTGTGTATGCACAGCTGTGTGAGTGTGTTTGAGCGACGTGAAACATAAAAAAGTCTAATGGAGGAGCAGCACTCGACTGGGGGAATATTCCATTAAAGATAATGTGAGTTTTCAATGAGAGAGAAATAAATAAAGAGCGAGAGAGAGAGAGAGACATAGAGAGAGAGAGAGAGAGAGAGAGAGACCTTCACTTGTTCATTTACTGCTCACTCAGGTTGTACTTTTTCTGTTGCTGCTAAGCCAGACTTGGCTCTGGTAGGTTCTTTTCAAAAGTGTTTCCAGTTGAATAACAGGAAAAAGAAAAAGTTTCAAAGGAAACACTAGCTTGAAAGGAAGTGGGTGCAGAGAATTACACGCTCAGACACAGGACTGTGAGCTTTTCACAAAACGCACAGCGCTGCGGAGCCTCCAGTGGTTTGGTTTGGCACGCCGGCCTCTGGCCCTTCCTTTCTCCGTGTGTGGTGCCGTGCATGCGCTGCTCGCACTTTTTGGGTTCTCGGCGGCAGAAAAATCACAGGTGTCGGGACGGACAACAAAGACGTGGACGCAGACCGCCGCGAGGAAATTTGCTGAGAGCTTAGCTTAACAAAGTGTTCAAATATTTTCCCCCGAGCTCAAGGCTATCATCCACGCATGCCTCCAAAGTTCACCGTGTGTCTCTCTCTTTCTAAGCACAGTAGCAGGTGTGGGCTGGTTGCCATGGCGATCATCTGTACAATACAAGCCGGGATGTTGGATTTGTCATTCAGGTGTAGCTGAGTGACTGTGCTGACAGGAAATGTACTTCCCTTTTTCTGCTCACACGCAGTTCTGTGAAGACTACTTTTATAAAGAAGGGTTGTTTTTGTTTTTGTCGACTGATTCCTCCTCACGCTTCTGAAGAATATTAAGACGTGTTTTTTTTTTTTTTAATTCCTCTGCTTCAAAAACATGTATTCAGCCGAAAACCATTCAGCTTGTTAGCGCTCAAACAACAGCTAACGACAGATGGAGCAAAGACCGACTATTTGACCAAAAAAGCAGAACATTTTTGGGGAAAATTTTCTGATTTTCTGAGCCAGGAGTGGAAACATGAGTCAGTCCAGAAAAACAGTCTTCACAGATGTACCTGAGGTACTGTACGTTGGTTAACGATGATGTCACCAGTCGAGTCGTCTCTGGGACGACACAGAACCTCTCTGTTGGATTCATCAAAGTGACTTCAAATCTGATTTGTCATAATATAATTTGGTCGAGATGTAAATCAAATGTTTATTTCTTCGTCACTTCCTTGTTTTCTTTATCTCCATCTCGTTCTCCTACTCCTTCTTATCCTTCTTCTGTTTCTCATTCTTCTCCACTTTCTTGTCCTTTTTTCTCACTTTCCAATTTTTCTCCTTCATATACAGTATTTCACTGTCTCTCTCCTCTCTTTTCTTCTCCATTTCCTTCTCCTTCTCAGTCTTTGGTTTCTGCTTTTTTCCTCTCCTCGCTCTTCTTCAGCTCCTTTGTCTTTTTCTTCTTCTTCTTCACCTTCTCCTCATGTCCGTCCTATTAATCTTTCTCTTCCTGCTTCTTTACCTAAAAATGGATTCTTACACTTTCAAGGTAAAAGAAAAATATACAGCAAGTTTGGACACATGGACCATCATAGGGCCGTGAACCAGGGTTGTGGCCAAATTGCCACCTTAAGTTGGCCTCAAGCAGAATCTGAGATCTATCGTAGAACCTTATAGATAGACATTGGGTCATATAAGATTTTGCCAAGGACCGGACACATTGGGTCATATAAGATTTTGCCAAGTGGGCCGGATGACTACAATCATACTGTAATTCCCCCTTTGTTTTCCTGTAAATAAGTACCAATATATTAGAAAAAAATCATATTTAATGAAATATAATTTGACAAAACACCTTGAACATCGTCGTGTTTGGGCATTTTTTTCCAATTCATCAAACGGGCTGAATTGAACCCCCTGGTGGGCCGGTTTTGGCCCGCGGGCCATATGTTTGACAGCGTGGCTCTACACCATGCAGAGCTGCAGCCGAGGTAACAGGATCCCACCTCAGTGGTTCATCAAGCTGAATCATTGCACAAAGTATAGCTGTAGTCCAGTCAGTGCTGGCTGCGGTGTGATTTTCATTTGATTTCCCAAACCAAAATGACTCATAACCACAACTCAGAGTACGTACTGCGTCCTCAGAGACAACTTCACACCAGGTTGTCCTGTGAAGCTGTGTCAGAGCGAGTTCAACCCGGGGATGCTTGGAGTTAGCGGGACTAACAAGGAAACCGTGACCACATCTGGGGACTACAGCCAGTCTGATGTATATGTTGTTGTCATTCAGCTCCCCTAAAGCCCCAAAGTGTTTCAGCTCCGTGTCACCACACAGAACTTCTGCTGACCTCACGACCAGGAAACGCAAGACTACGAGAGTAAGAACCAATCGGCGAATACATACACACATAAAAAAAGAAGAAAAAAAACACCAGAAATTGAAGAGAATCACACGGCAAGAAATGCAAGTCCAACAAAAGTGGTCAGATCTGGAGACGTTTCATTAGAGTGTGTCTCCTCCTGCTGTTGGACCACTGGACCACTGAGAGAGGTTTTCCACCAGCGCTGTGACCACAGTCGGCTCCAGGCCGACAGGCCATGTGCACCACTGAAACCTCACTCTCTCTCTCTCTCTCTCACACACACACACACACAGAGAGAGAGAGAGCACTAAGTGCTGCTAGGATAACCAAGCCGTCTGCTCTGCCTGGTTTACGAAGATTTTTTTTCAAGGAAAAATAAACACAGACAAACATGGGAACATTTGCATTTGCACGCAAAACATATGCAAAAAAATGTATTTTTTGCATATTAGGGAGTGGGGGGGGGGGGTGCAGTGCTATCACTGAGGCAGTTTGATGGATGGACGATGAGGGGAACCAGGCTGTGGTTAGCGTGGTCATGTCTGGAGCCACTGCCTGTTAGTGCTGACTGTCAGCTGCAGCGTGTAACTGAATGTCAGCGCTGCCATTTTATTAGAAATTAATGAGACGAGGCTGCGAAGGCCGATGTGTCCCAGACATGAGTGACGACACGGAGGAGAGACGGAGACAGTAGGAGACACATCTGCGCCAACAGACGCGTGTCGTTTTAACGTCTTCTCGTACGGCGCGACCGCGCACTGGATTATTCACGTCCGTCTTTAAGGGGACGTCTGTGAAGACGTTTTATTGATACAAATTTTAAAATTAACATTAGGATTGTTTGGTCTCCTCCAAAGAGTTCTGGGACAAATGTCTTTATTCTGACTGGTGTCACACAGATTCTGAGCTCATACACAGAGTAATGACAATTTTCCATAAAAAAAAAAAAAAAAAATTTTTTACTCAGAAGTTTTTTTTTTTCTGTCATCAAAGTCAAAACAGTTACTGTAACTAACAACTCTGAACATATTCTCACGTTTGTTGTGGAAACCTGACTTTTTCCAGAACTTCTTGTTTGTTTTTTTCCACTCTCTTTTTCACTACTATCTTCTATCCCAGAATTTTTTTTTTTAAACGAGTCAGTGTTTTTTGTTGTCCACATCTGCATACAAATGTTTGGAATTTTTGGAGTGGCCTTCTTGGACTCTGAGGATTTTTCCTTCCTCGTTCTTTTCACATCATTGACAAAGATCCTAGTCGAGAGGTAGAACTTATTGTTAAAAATCCACAAAGTGGACTTTCTTAAAAAATTAAATCACAAAGAATGCTAATCATTTTCAAAAAGCTAAACCCGAGCTGTAATAAATATTCCTAAGAGGTGAGAGTCCTTTTTCATTGTCCATCCAAAGATGTCCCCCTCATCTGTAACTCGACTCTCTTCGGTCTGTACGTCGGGTGAACGCCTTCGCTCCGTGTGACTGACAAGACCTAGCAGGTGGCCAGACCCATTCATACCCCGGCCTCAGCGAACGGCAGGGTGCTGTAACCCAAACCCTGGTTCCCAACACAGATGCAGAGACACGGGATATTTCTCCTGAGCGAGCGGCCGTACAGCACTTATGTACACACAGATGAAAAATGTACACGAACGCTGAGAGCACACACATTAATCTTTGGGCGAACACACACACACACACACACATCTCCTCCAGTGGCCTGTGAGCTCAACATCAACGTTGATTTCCTTAATCATTTTTCATGGAAAGTGTGTTTTCTTAAGCAAACTGCTGCGTAATAGAGACATCTTTAATAAAAATGAGTTTGTAATGAACGCGAGGAAACGCGTATCATTTTCTCAGGCAGCCCTCTCCCAAACTTTTCAGAACTATTTGAACCCACTGCAACCATTCATGCAGCATAAACACGGGTCAGATTGCACTAAAAAAGACTTTTTTAAAAAGACCTCGTTCCAATTTGTCTTTTTAATACGCCTACGAAGACTCGCATGGGGAAAACAAACTGATTCTATGTGAAGTAAATCACATGACCTGGTCAAAGAATCACACTATTCTACATTATTGTTGTGTATTTTGGCAGTAAAACTTTACAGTGTATTTGTTGTACTGTAAGAAACCTTTTAGGGGATAATTTTCAATACCTACCGTCGGCAGTAAATCAGCACAAAGTCGTGTCAAGTATAGAAAACGTTTTTCACTACATGATCCACACCGACTGTATTGCGAGGGTTTTAAAAGTCCGGTCCGAATCCAGGATTCACTTCCCAAATTATGAGGCGAAGAATTTGAATTATGATTTTGGTTGAAGGTGAAAAGATTGAAAGGTAATCTGATAATGCTAAAAAAGTTAAAGCTTTCATTCCTAACATGAAAAGGAGTCTGGAATTCTAAGGTCAAAAAGTCAGACTCTGAATTCAGAAATGAAAATGAAACCAAAGAATTCTGAGGAAAAAGAGAGAAAAGAAAATCTGAGCCAGAACTTAACAAAAACCTAATCAAAATGATAAAAAATGATTGTTTAATTTTTTTTTTCTTGTCAAAACTGTTGACAGAAGTGTCGTGTAATCGACCTCCATGTTGTGACCCAGTCACTGATTTTCTTGTCAAAACTGTTGACAGAAGTCTTCATGTTGTGACCCAGTCTTTGATAATCACTATCCACAGCAGAAAATAACAGAGGTCCACAGTAAGGAGTCGGTGAACTGAAGTGAACCAAACCGACTGGGACTGCGTTGGTTTGCATGTGTGAAAGTTCGATGAAAACAAAGTGACAGATTTTTTTAAGCTGCACATGATGAACGGCTTTTTGCTCTGCGAGTGCGGTCGCGTCTTTTACACAACCGCCCTCTGGGGGCAAATCAAACTTTGTTATGCCATCACTCAGCCTGTGGACCGGGCCGGTCGGTGGGAGCTTACCAAACACTGTGGTCAGGTAAGTGACTCAGTCTGTGCCGAACTGGATCAAATTCAGACGCCGCACAAGAGGGGAGGGTGGGGGGGGAGGTTGTAGTTGAAATGCAAGCCGCTGCCCAAACATTGGTTTACACATTCCGAATGTGGCAGTGTGGGAGCAAAGACGAGGGCACGTAAGTTTAGGGATGAGTAGGAAAAAAAAAAGGGGATGTGGCCCAAAGAAGATATGTATCAAGTGGGCCGCAATCAAAAAGACAGAAAAAGAGAGAAGAGTTGGAAAAAAAAATACAAACACACACATACACACACACACACACACATACATGCTGGGAGATTGTATTTAGAGTCTGTGGTGCTGTGGTTGCTCCAGAAGGGATTGGCCCACAGGAGAGGAGGAGGAAGGAGAAGGGGGTGAGGAGAAGGGAGCAGGAGTCAGACATCTCCAGAGTTGGCGCGTTGGGCAGAAACACCTTATAATTATCTACATCCGCTCTGTCAGCCTCAGCCCACAGGATGGACAGACGGGGGAGAGAAAGGGAGAAGAAAGTGAGAGGCTCTGTCAGACAGAGGCTCATTCATACATGTATGAAATAATGAATAGACACAAGCGTTCTCTGATAACAAGCAACACACACTTTTTTTTTTTTTTTTTTTTACACAGGGCCTATTTTTCACAGGCGGACACGCCCACTGCTAAACACACACACACACACACACACACTCTTGCAGACGGCCTTATTACGGGGCTGAGTCCAGACTGCGTGGAGTGCGGTTCCACGCCGAGTGTCTATTTTAAAAGGGATTTTAAAGAGAGACAATTTCAGATCCTCCGCTGCTGCTGCCGCTGCCGCATCCTTCCCTCCTCAGTTCCACCCTTCTGGGTCGACTACGGTGGCATTAGGAGGTCAGACAGTGCAGACAGATCCTGCAGTAATTACCCAGAGCTAAGGGTAATAACACAACGACAGAGACACTTTTATTTTGAAGGTGAACCCCCACCCCTCCCTCTCTCTCTCCCCCCCATAAGGTCAGATTTACTGGATCTGCCTCTTAATTCTGTTTGCAATCACTGTGTTATGTATGTGCTCCGGGTGACCTTTAGGGGACAGTGTTTCTCTTAATGGCCCCTGTGCAGGGATTATGTTCAGGACGGCATTGATCCGTGGCAGTGTTGTTGTTCTGAGCTGGCAGATGCAGCAGCAGCAGTGAGGAATTAAAGCCCTTTAATCCGGGATTACAGCAAGCATTTAAGTATATTTTCAATTAAAAACAACATTGACGTAAGATTGGGCCTAAATGTAAAACAAAACAAAACAAAACACAAACTTCTGTTTTTGTTTTTTGTTTTTGTTTTTTTTTTACAAATGTTCTTAAATTAGAAACATTGTTAAAGAGACATAGATGTTTCCAGGTGGAAAATATATATTAAGTTTGAAAAAGTTCCCATAATTGTGCCAACTATCAATATAGACCCCCCCCAAAATAAATTAGCATGACTACAAAATTGACAGCCTGAAAAAAAAAAAAAGGGAAATACGTAGCTGTAATCACCTCAAAATTATGGTCCAAATAAGAAACACAGGCCAAACTTTGTTTCAGTCTTGTCGGAGGTGTACGGCTCCACAAATCAGTTCTGAAAGATTAATCAGAAAATACTTTTGATAGGCTGAACCAGTTTGACAAGTTTACGACCTCAGAATCAATTCCTCCTCGGTGTCGCTGCTAAACAATTTCACCATAAAAAGATGTAGCCTAGCCATTAGCATCAGTTCCAGTTAGTGCCTTAGTTTTTCTTCTGCTGCCCAATTTCCGCACTGGAGTTTGTTTTTTTTTTTTTTCATCGTATTTTAATTTTCATCACATTGTCGTTTTCCAGTGGTGGAGTAGCGGCATTCAGTTGTCAAAAGTATTTTCATCACATTGTCGTTTTCCAGTGGCTGGAACTGAATGTAGCGGCATTCAGTTGTCAAAAGTGTAGTTAATGCCCTCTTGTGGCTATAGATAATATAGCGTATATTTGTGATATATAAGTTGTTTCGGAATCTAGGGAGAAAATATGGTACACTCACGATACCACGTACTACAGAGAAAGGCCGGCTACATGTTTACAAACACTGATCCAAAACTCCTTCGTACTCTACCGTCACATGTATCCTTCCCCCTTTTGTTTCACTAGAAGTAACAGTTTTTTAAGCTGTAAAGAAGCCGTGGAAAATAATTAACTCCTGTGATCATTATTCTGTCCCCGTGAAGTCAGATCCTTTTCTGCTGAGCGTCTAACTGACCCAACTGGGAAATCATTTACTCTGCACTTGCTCCAGCAGCTGCTCCCACGGGAGGTCATTTTATCTACCTGCCTCCATTTCTCAGACGTTTCCCCGCACAAACTGCTCACATTGCAGTCACCCGTCTGTCCTTTTCCAGGGGAGAGAGGGGAGAAATAAAAATCACTCACTTTGGTGAGACTATGGCTCTCTGGAGGCAGATCATCGCCTCGCTCATTTCAGAATGATTTCACGGGACCCTGCTCACGCCGTGGCTGTATATTTGCCTTGAATCTGCAGACCCCGGACTGGGTTTTTTTTTTTCCAACAGTTCTCGGAGCCTCTTTGTTTGGTTCTCTCCCTTCTTTTGTGTTATGGTCCCACTCTGTTTCACTGTCCTTCCCAGGAGGACTCATCCTTGTTGTTTATTTGACTTAATTACTATGCCAGCTCGGTGGCAGCAGAGAGGGAGGATGAGTGACACTTGAGCCCAGCGGCCAACCCTCCCCTTCCTTCTGCGCCGACGACTCTACAACCGCCAGCTTTTCCGTTCATTAAAATCGGAAAAAAAAAAAAAAAAAATCTCCGCCCCTCTTCGCCATCGCCATCGCCATCTTCCACCATCCTCCAACCCCTTCCTCGGTGCTCGGTGTGGGTGTTGGCTTTAAACGTCCCCTGACAGGAATCAAGAGAGCCATCAAGCACCTGTGGACCTGGCACACAAGCACACACAGGCCCCGGCAAGTGGTGACACACAAAGACAACAAATCTAATGCCTTCACATGCACACACACACACAGATACACACACACACACACACACAGTGAGCCAGTGCAAGCCAACAGCAGTTTGCAATCACACGTAATTATAGAAACACTGATTCAACAGCACAATAAAAGATACCATTTTGTGAGCTCATGCTGTTGCGCACGGGCACAAGCGCAAAAGCAGGTGTCTAATTATACAAGCGCGCACACACACGTACACACGCCAGCCCCCCCGCCCCGCCCCCCCGACACTTTCTTTTCCTTTTTTTTTTTTTCCTTCATCAAATGTCTCTCAATAATGCACACAACCAGACACTACTTACAGACTAAAGAGGAAGAAATCACAAGAGAGGGTGTCGAGTTCTCACACCAGGATCTGGCGAGAACATTCTCTCACACACACTCGCGCGCATGAACACAGCACTGGCAGTATATACGAGCCATACACCCGAAGGCCACTTCATTAGGTAGAGCAGAGACTCAGCAGAAGGAAGGAAAGACTCGGTTCTTGATAAACTCTGGACCATCTTAAGTCAACAGCAACACATGAAAACAAAAAATCTTTGATGAAGATCTTGTGACCGTGAAGGGAATTTAAGTCCGGTTTATGGACTAAACGGAATTGGAATATTTCAAATTGGTGACATGGCACAGTATCCTGCCTAAAGTGGAAATCATAAAACCGGCGCCTTTTGGTCATAAAGTCATGGAAATGGTCATAGAAATACAAGAGACATTTAGACTAAGGGTTTTAAAGGGTTCCTCCAGTCGGTACTAAAAGGCCTAAAGAGTGCCAGAAAAAAAGTCCTTAACACCGCTCCACTGCAGAAAGGTCAGACCGGTTGATACCAGGAACATCCGGCCCCTGGTATTTAAATTACATTTTTGGCCACAGAAATTGACACTGATCGGACGAAGACGAAGTTTTTCAGGTATAACATAAATCGCAGCCTCAGTTTTTAGCTGAGAAGATTGGGAGCCAGCGCCTAATTATCGGTGCTATCGTTATTATACATTTTCGGTCGTTCCGTTTTGACCTTTGACCTCAACATGGTGTTGTTGTCGCTGTTGTTATCATCAGATCGTAGGATGTTCGATGGAATCTTCTACACCAGGGGGTCTCCAACCCCCTGGGTTGGTTCTGGGCCGCAGTGGCATTCGTTCAAAAAGAATCCAATCATATTCCTTTACTTCTTTCATTCAAAGATCTGTCAATGTTTCAAAACAACAGTTCATTCAGACTCTGATACTGACAGGATAAAGAGAAAGAGAAAATTGAATGATCCTCCGATCACGGTGCGGATTACTGACAGGATAAAGAGAAAGAGAAAATGTAATGATCCTCCGATGACGGTGCGGATTTCCCGGTCCTTGGTAGAAAAAGGTTGGGGACCGCTGTTCATAAAGATGTAGAGGCAGAATAATCGCAGCACATCTGGAACCAACATCAGGACCACGTTCCAATCTCATTCAAACCTCTTCCTGTTGCCTGCTCTGGACTCCAGCGGGTCGTCTTGACCTTTTCTACATGCTTTAACGCACTCGGTCGCTGCCGTGTCATTGACTGATTGGATATTTACATGACCAAAGCAGGGAGGCACGTGCAGCTAATAGAGCGGCCTCTAGTGTACATAAAGAACGACACTTTAATGCACTCCTGGCTTCAATCGCCGTACATCTCGACCTCTCCTCCGGCTTTAACTCCACACATCCGTCACTCGTACAGTCAGTCAGTGCGGAGCGCGGACTTTGATGCTCGATGACACGCGGTATCTCTCGTCTCGTATTGTTGTCAGCAACTTGTTCGTATGTCAAACTTAATGGAGGGGGAAACTATGTTCACATTCTCCGAACAGATGGCTGAGTAAAGACGGGATGACATTTTTTTTGTTTTCCCATCAGGCTCTGCTTTGTGCGCCCGGACATGATGGAGCCCTGGGGAGCTGCGATTGCTCTGGAGTCAGGTGAATTCAGCTGTGATTCCTTCCAGATTTATTTAGTCAGTGAGATAAATGCATGTCAGCAGCCGTTAGAGAGGGTTCTTATCTCTCTTCATCATCAACGGTACAACGGGGGAGCTGAATTTAAACAAATCAAAGTGTAGATTGGACAGTGATTCTTATCCAGGCAGTCAGGACAGTTTCCAAAAATGCAATAAAGATTTAAATCTGTTCAACCCTCAGACTTAACAGACCTGAGGAAAAAACCTGAGGCTTCAGTTGTTCATAGGCAGCTAACTTTACTCTGTAAAAAAGTTTTTTTTTTTACTTTTTATCTTCGCTTCAGAACTGAGGATACTAATTATTGCTAAGTATCCAACTATTAGCCTACTCTTATAGTTTAAATGAGCTACTTGACCGTTAGCATTGTTTGATTTTTCTCATTGGCAATAGATTTTGTCAATAGTGGACTTATCTGGACTGCAGGCAGGCTAGTCAGGCACATGGAGGTTGGAGTATGAGGCCAGATTTGGAGACTGATCTACTAAGAAAATTCCAACATGAACCAAGGCATCAGTCATTACTGTAGCTGCCAAAACCAGGGAGGCCAGATTTGGAGACTGATCTACTAAATTCCGAGGAAAGAAAATTCCAACATGATGAACCAAGGCATCGGTCATTACTGTAGCTGCCAAAACCAGGATGTAGAATCACAGAATCTCAGCACAAAACACATTTTTTCTTATTTTTTGTCCATTAAAAAAACCTTAAAACTTCAGAGTTCCCATGCACATTCAGCAGCAGTTTCTGCCACTGACCTTATTACAAAAAGATTTCTCCCTGTATTTACATAAAATATTGTTTTCCCATACAGTATACGGCAACAGGTTTGATAGGGTGAAGGGTTCAGGCTTTGGTTTCTAAATGTGTTCATGTTTTACCAATAGAACTAAATTTAAAGAAAGTTGTTTTGTTTTTTTTTAAATGACAGCTCAAGTGAATTACCAACTACAAATTTGACTTTTTTATTGTCTTTGAATGACGTTCACCGGCTTTTTGTTGTAAGACGTAGACAATGAGTTCACCCACACCCACACACACACACACACACACTCACACACACACTCACACACTTCAAAGTTGAAAGGGTGATAAAGGAAAATATACTGTTCCTAAATTACAACCTGCGCTCCCTCTGAAGGATAAAGCATGTCATATAAGAGGCCTCTAAACATAAGTTACACCGAACGTCTCGGCTAAAGATAGAAGGTGAATTAGAGTGACAAACGTCACGTTCACCCGGGCCCTGACCAACGTTTGATTTCCCCTCAACAAGGACAGAAATCATCAGAGGAACCAAACCTCAGGGGCGGGGGGCGGGGGGCGGGTCAGACACACAAGAGCACTTAAGACCACGCTCCGAAACGACGGCGAAAGCGTTCGTCGATTTACAGAGATTGTGTTTTATGGCGGAAATGGTACGAAAGATTTAAAAATAAATAAATAAAATAAATAAATAAAAAGACTCAAGAGGAGCACCGCACTTAGCTCTGTACTTTCGGTCATGTTTTAGGACAAAGAACCATAATAGCCTTCCCAAAATATGCCAAATATGTTGACAGTTATTTCTAGCCGAGATGAAAAGTCTGCTCTTACAAAGAGCCTGATTTAGTGTAGGGTGTGAGAGATGGAGAAAGAGAGGAGAAAAGAAGGAGAGAAGGAGAGAAGGAGGAGGAGGAGGAGGAGAGGAAGAAACCGGCGCTCCGCAGTCTCCCCTCAAAATAACACAGAAGGGGAGAGAATAACATGTTTGCTGTATACGTCAAAATGTACACGTGCACAGTATTTAAAAAAAATAAAAAATAAAAAAAACGGGCCATTAAACTAACCTCCGCTTCTCTACCGTTCCATTCTGCTGCAGATGCATGATTTATTGCACGCGCATTAAATCAACATGCATAAGTAGTTTTCCATTTAAACAAAACTCTATAACTGCTGGATCCATTTACAGTATCCTAATGAGGAGTTAAGGGGGGAAATATATATATTTAAAAAAAAAAAAAAAAAAAAGAAAAAAAAACAGCACGGCTCCTGTGAAGAAATGTTCTGTGTCAGGAGGACTGAGTTTTTTTTGTTTTTTTTTGGGACAGAAGCCATTAAAACAGAGGCTGCGCTGCCTCGTTCTGAGCACTTAACAGGGCTGCACGGAGAAGGGACGGAGCGCGGGGGGAAAACTGTCACAGGGGCCAATATACATTCAAACTGCGGGCGAGAGCCCCCCGTCCACGGCATATGGAACCAATCTGGCTATTTGTAATGAGAATAGTCATATTTGGGAGGAAGGAATGAGTTCACTGGAGAGCAGAGACGGGAGAAGGCTGTGGACAGAGTTGGATGCTGGGAGGAGAAAGGCTGGGAATGTGGGGACACTTAGGAAGACAGACAGACAGAGTGACAAATCAGGCTTACCTTTGAAGGACAGCTTTAGTCTGGGGACGTTGTGCCTGGGCTCACCTCCTCTTCCCACATGCACCGCCCCACACAGCAGCACTACAATCCCAAACAGGTAATCCATGGTGCTGGAGAGCTGCTGCTGTCTGGCCTCCAGACCAGGGGGCACTCGAACCCCGAGCAGTCCCCCGCCCTGGGATGAGCGTCCGTCTCCCACTGGGGCTGAGACACACGCAAACGCACGCACGCACACAGACGCACACGCACCAAGTTCCCCTGAAAAGTGCACAGTTCCAGACCCAATCAAGCAGGCAGACTGAGAAGAAGAGGAGGAAGGGGGAGGGAGGGAGGGAGGGAGGAGGTGGGGGGTTAAAATCCTGGATGTGCAGATCTTTGGAGGACTTCAGATGGTGGAGATGTGCTGCTCACATGGCTCCCAGTGTTGGATCCAGGATAAATAGTCCCTTGGTGTTTGTGTCTTGCTCCAGGTGAAGCCTGAGTGGAGCTTCAAACGGCGCGGGCTGCAACGGACCCGAGGAAAATGTAGCTCAGATCACTTTATCCACCACAGCAGAGGTTCTTTTTGTTGTATCTCTGTCTTGTGGCTGGTTCCTCTCCTCCTGTGAGCACACACTCACAGCAACCCTCTAATCCCTGTGTGCGGCTCCACCAGACTGAGAAAGAGAGAGAGGGAGACAGAGAGAGCAACACCATCCACAGGAAGAGAGGGGAGGGCGAGCAGCTGAGAGAGAGCGGGAGAGAGAGAGAGAGAAAGAGGGGGAGTGACTGTAGAGAGAAACGATGAAACCTGGATATGGAGGTTTTCATGTTGTAGTCTCTCCTCCACCCTGGGTTTTTCCACCTTTTCTTAGTCATCAATTTTTCCGTTTCCTCCATAAAGATGACTTTGACTGAATCACTATCTATTTACTCTGGACTTTGAATTCTCTTAGTTTTTTTTTTTTAATCCTGACATTTCCATAACTGTGACTAGATTAAAGTCCAATGTCATAATTTAATGACTCACTTTAACAGTTTTTTTTCTCTACAGCTTGGATGTTTATATCTTTTTCATGAAACCACAGATACAATATACATGACAAATAAAAACCAGGTCATTTAATGGTGGCTACATTTCTATGAAACATTTCATCCTTTTTGTTTGCATTATAATCCAGATGACACAGAACTTTCCATTATATTAAACAAAAACCTAAATTTAACTTTAATGATTTAAGCAAACATGTAAAGGCAAATCACAGCAACACAAGGTGCTAGCAAACCATGTAGCCTAAAATGCTAAAAGATAGAGTAGAAGTAGTAAAAACAGACCACAACGTGGCACAAATATAACCAGTTATTCCAAACTTTGTAGCCAAAATAGCTAAGATCTATCCCTGAATCTTTGTAAAATGTTAGCTACAAGCTAGCTAACAGCTAAACAACAGGTTTTGTTGATTGTTAATGAAAATAAAAAATTGGGAAGGTGTACTCGTAAAGAAAAATAGCAGAAGGAAAAGCAGTAGTTAGCAGATAGCTAAAGGTTTAAACCAAGAATGGGCAAAAAAAAACAGCTTAAAGTTAAAGCACTTTTTTTATTAAAAGAAAGGAAACCAAAGCTAACACTACGTTTTCTCTACGATTGACTCCCTTCAGTTTTCCTCTATTTTTCTTCCATTCAAAACATTTGTTTTTCACGGTTTGGAGAAAGTTTGTGACCTTGGAAAAGGTTGGAGTGTCTTAATGTGGAGGATATAGGACTTGACGTGCGGAGTCGTCTCATCCTGGAACAGTCACTTCATTTTCTGCAGCTGTTTCAGCATGGGGCTACGATTCCTGATTGTTTGCTTTACAAACTTCAGGAAATATTTAAGGGGGGAAAAAAGTCACTGTTTTTACAGATATCACTTAGATAACCACAGATGCTAAGGCTACCCAACACTCACCAAATCATCTGTTTGAGATTTGAAGGCACTTTTTCTGGGATTTTCTGAGGTAAAACCGGGGATTTAAATGTGATTAGGACTCTGTAAGAATCTGAGTGGACGCCACAGCTGAAGGAAAACAGTGACGGGCCTGGGAAACGTTGAGAAAAATGAATCAGAAGCAGACAGAACTGGACGGCCGTGTCCAATTCTACGTCCATATCATGTACGCCCTCGGCTACCAGACCACAAAGGTAACAGATAGACAAAAGATAGCTAACGGTTAGGTGTAAACACAAAATGATATCAACGGGAAAAAATTAGTTTGGGATTACTGTCAGCCGTATCAGCTGGTGCTCAGCACTTTAGAGTGGCTATGCTACGTTAGCATCTCTGCTGGGATTTACCACTGGTTTAGACATGTCTTGTTGCTAGAAAAACCGCTACTATCAGCAGCTAAATACACATTTTTGTTAGAAGTTTTTTTTTTAACAAGCTAAAAATTTTTGTTGTTGTTAATATTGACAAGACACTTTAACTCATGAACCAGGTCATTTAAAGTGGGCTCAAATAGACGACGCTCCCCCTTGTGTTAGCTGATCCCGACCCTCCCTGCTGCTAACACTAATAAACTAAATTCCTGCATAGTTAACCTTTATAAGTCTGTCTTGTCAGCTGTTTTACACCCGAGCTCCTCCATGAATTGTTTGTCTTTTGTGTTCATACTTTTTTTTTTTTTTTTTTTCCTGCAATGGTTTCAACGGACTGACTATTAGCTAAACTACATACGTTTGTCTGGATCCTGTCTCTGTTAAAGTCATTCACATGAGCAGTGCTGGTCCACCCCCCCCCGCTCCCCCCCCAACCCTCTTCCCCTTCCTCTCCTCCCCCCTCCACGCCTGCTGGCCCCTGCAGGTGGTTGGGTGTGTTTGCGGGGACACCTCCTGTTTCCTCTGGGGGGGAGGACGCAGCGGTGGTGAGGTGATAAAAGCTTTGATAAACAGGAGTGCTGATGTGTCAACTCACACACCTTCACACACACACACACACACACACATGCTGAATGAAAACACAGGCAGAAATGAGCGGGTTTATGGTGAACACGCTGAGTGAAACTGTGAAATGAAGGCACCCTCATCCTCCTCCGACAACAGTCACACCACAGCGTTAGCTCACAGTGAAACAGAAACAACTTCTCGTCGTTGCCAAATCTCTAACCTCAGTATCAATCAATCAATCAAAGTTCTCAGGCCTGAACAATGAAACTAGTCACAGGAAGAAAACGTATCATTAGATCTTTGTCCAAATATGGGTCAAAGACTTTTTTCTTTTATTTATTTATATTTTTTGCCTTGGTGGTAAAATTTTGAATCAATAATTAAAAGTTTAAAGATACTTTTAATATTTAAGTGTTAACTTTTTTCTTTTTTCAACGTCCATCGGAGATCAATATTTAGTTTTGGCTAAATGTTTTGTTTGTTTGTTTGTTTTCTTTCACTTTTAAGGCATTTTTTAAAATTATTTTTGTTGATGTTCAAAGAAACTTTTAACTTTTTAACTCTGTACTCAACTCAAACAACTCTAGTGGAGGTATTTCTGAACCTGTAACTTAATGGGAGTGAATAAAAAAATGAAATAAAATCAATGAATTAATTCAAAGTTGGATTGACATTCACAAAAAAATTATCTATTTATTTTTTTTACCCTGAAATACCAATAGTCAGTCAAAGACACTTAAAACAGAACAGTCAGCTGTAAAAGTGAGTGCATTAAAAGAAGTTACACTCACTTTTTTATCAGAAATATTAAACATTTTAACACTTCTGAAGTTTAACTAAATTTAAAGTTCTAATTTCTAAACTGTTGTTGGACAAATTAAATTTTTTTAAACTTTTGGGCCAGAAAAAAAAAAGGGTCAAAAGGCCATGACCGTTCACAGGTATCTACTCCACACTTCTGGTAAAAATGAGATAAGGAGAAACATTTCCTCATTTCTCATGTTACTGGTAAACTTCCAGGAAATTCGCAATAATGAAACATTTTGTCTGTTGTTTTTGTTTCATAATTCTCCTCATTTGTTAAGACTTCAGAACACAGTTCACAATGAGGATCAATGCAGTTTCTGTCTGTCTTTTTATCTACAGATCTCTCTATCCGTCCATCTATCTAAACGAAAGGTTTGCAAAGGTCGTCTGTGTAACACGTCCGCCCTCATGTCTTCACCTCCACACCAGCGTAACGTCCACGTCCTCGTAACTCATCGCCCCCTTCAGTCCAAACTGCCTTTTTGGATGTTTACTCCAAACAAAAACATGTGCAGACAGACACATAAAAGTCTCTCCTTCTCTGTCACTCAACTCTCTCCATCAAGCCCGGCCCCCGTGTGACCAACTCCCCCGTCTCATTTATCAGCATTAACCAAACCAACAGGAACGGCCCGAGCTGGGAAACGTCCATTTTCACCGGCCCAGTAGAAAACACCTTCACGGAGGGTTGCCCTTTAGGGCGTGCGGCTACAGTTCTAAACCCATCCCTGCCAATCTATTTCTGACGCCCCGCGGGCCGGCACCCTAGCACCCCTGAGTAATGACGACTTAATAAATGGTGACACACCGCTGCCCGTGGTATGAGATGACCACTGACAGGAGGCTTTCAGCGCCTGCTGGTAAAAATAGACGAGGACACAGGACACCCCCGTGTATGAGGACACGGTGGTGAGGGCAGAGGCGTCAGACGCCTCTCCCACCGTGTGTGTGTGTGTGTGTGTGTGCCATTACAGATATGACAGTGTGTCTTCATCCGCAGCTCTGGGGAGAGCTGTTAATCTTCCCTGTGTGTATGGCAGGAAAATGATTACGGTAACACGACCTGTGATGTCTCTTTTTACACAGAACATTGGAGGAAATGTCCAGCCCAGTTCTGCTGCACACGCTGGCCCCTGACATCCCCTCATCTGCCTCCGCAGCAGCACACGCCCGCTAACGACCACACGTACCAAGGCTGAGGCTCATGCACAACAACCACGGTGTGACAGCCAGTTCACACAAACACCGGTGAAAAGACCCTGATGTCAACGTCATTTTTGGAACTTTTTTTTACATTTGTACATTTGATTTTTAAGGTTTGGATGTTCACTGGACGGACTCTTATTTTGACGGGGTTAAAACTCAATGTCGTTTTTATCTTACTCACGGAAACTCAAAGGGTTTTTGTCTTCAAATAAAATAAAGTAGTCGTAACGTGTCTCTTCTTCTTCCCAAAAAAAATGGCGCTGCCACCACGATGTTGGTTTACTGTTCTACAGTCCATCTGGCCCATATACAGGTATATGGGCCACAACTGGGCCACAAAATTCCAACAGGAATTTCTAAATATGCTCCCCTTTAGGGGGCGCCAGAGCAGTTTAAGCAAGGTGCCGAACGAGGAAATTTAAGACGGGTTTGAAAGTAGCTACGGTAGCTAACATGAGTTCCAGTTCCTTTTTAATGTTCTTTTTTTTCACAGACCAACAACAACAAAAAAAAAACTCTAGTACACATTTGATATGATCTCACGGGCCAAATATAATTACACTGTGGGCCAGTTTTGGCCCTCGAGCCTGAGTTTGACACGTGTGGCCTAGATAAAGTTCTACTTTGAGAACCTCCTCTCCAAATTTAAAAAAAAAAAGTAAATGCACTTATGCAATAAAATGACCATTTTTAAATAATATTTAATACTATGTAACATTTTTCACGTATGTTTCTAAATGTCTGGACTTATGCAATAAAATGACCATTTTTAAATCATATTTAATACTATGTTATATTTTTCATGTATGTTTCTAAATGTTTTAATTTTCTGACATGAGGCGCAGGTAGTTCTTGGAGCTCCTAGAGTAGAGCTCTACACCTCTGAACAGCTGTTGTGACCAATGTTCTCCGTGTCGTTTTGCTCTATCGCCTTCACTTGATGACGACTCTTGATGACTGTCGACCGCTGTAGGTCTCAGGAAATTCTAAATTCTACCACAACAGCTGAACCTTTTTTTTTTAAGTCACTGTATTTGACAGCTGATGTGTAAAACGTTTTAGTGACTGAGCATTAACAAAAATATCAAATTATCAATAAATTTTTTTTTCATTTTTTTCAATTTAAATGTTCACATTAGGTGTGTTAAAACTCTGACATCTAATGACTAATATTGGTCATTTCCATCTGACCTTTCTCAATGTCGTCAAGTTTTTTTTTTTTTTATATATCCACAGTAATCGTCCTATGACACACCAAGCCCACGTACAAAAGGTCAGCAGTTCTTTAATGTCAGAGAAGTTCCTCTTCCTGTTCCAGCTCCGTGCTACTGAAGGTCACAGCGCCAGGTCTGGCTCAGCAGATGACCTGTGCAGGAAACACCCAGGAGGAAGAGGTGGGACGTGCTGAGGACAGACAGGAGGGAGGACAGAGGAAGACCACCAGGTCCTGACAGAATGTGGACGCTGCCAACGACGCAGCAGAGCCAGAGCCTCCCTGAAGGTGATGTCAGAGTCACGAAATTGAGGAAATTGAGCTAATGTTGCCAAAAGGTGTGGATTTTATTTCCTTGATTAAAGGGTGTTAGAAAAAAATTTTTTTTTATTTCTACAACTTTTGCTTATTTCTTTAAAACCTATAAATATCATAAGTCAAGTTTTATGTCTAAATTTTTTTTTTTTTTTTTTTTTTTTTTCTTTTGAGCCATTTTATATTGGTACGCCTGCTGGGGATTCGTTTGCTGGTTCAATCCTGTCTTTCTGCATGTAATTCTTCATAGGTGGCGTTGTTATGAACTGACTACAGTATTTATTTATTAGCTCTTTTGTTTAATTTTTTTCATTTTCTGGCCTATAGCTTTGTTTGTTTTTGTTTGGCTTCACCTCCTGTTTCCACATTTTCTGTTTTAGTACAGGATTTGAAATGAATTCAACTATGTTGTTTTTTTAAACAAAAGGCTTTACAGTGGAACCTCGGTTCTCCAACACCTCCCTTTTTGAACAAATAATTGCCCTGGTTGTTGTACGTATCTATCTATATCTTGGTTGCCAACAATATCAGGTGGTCAGCAAGTGATCACTGACTGGAACTCATGTTTCACATGTGTCTTTACAGAATATGGTTTAGCAAAGTCATCGATTTGTACCATCAGTACCAACAAGGGTCAATCAAAGCAGCTGAGGTTACCAAAGGAGTGACTGTGATCAGCAGGCAGAGATCTCAGACATTAGAAGAAGTGGAAAAGTTGCTACTGATTTGTAATCAACAAAAAGCAGTTGGCCGGGGACAGTATTTCGAAGAGAAAAATTAGCAAGAAAGCGAAGCAAACAATGCGCAATCACGATTCCTCGAAAATACTGTAGAACAAGTTTGAATCAGTGTAGAAATAGCTAAAGAAATTATCACTGGGAGGATTCAACAACAAAAATGCAGTGGAGTCAGTAATGTGTCATGAGTCATGAGTTCCGAGGTAAATGACACAACATCCTAGTAGAGAGTGTGTGGTAACAAATGACAAGTGAGGAAAGTGAAACTGAGCGTTTTGCCAAAGGGAGGAGAAAGGGTGAGTTAATAAGGGAGGAATTGAGTAAGTCTGGACTCTTTCATCACACACAGCACGCCGGTTGTAAAGTTGAAGATCACCTAATATGTTACACAGTTATGCAAGTCAACTGTCATGATTGAACATTTACTGAAACGCCATAAATAGGAACGATAACCTGAGACTGAAATAACTCCCAAACTGTGTCTGTCTGTCTGTGTCGAGGCTTTACTGTACAGTCAGCGTCATGTCACGGGAAATACTGAACTTTCCGATCAGATTAAATCAGCCGTTAATCCATTCGTCATCATACGTACAGCTTTGTTTTTCCTCACATTGATACAAAAATCTACATATAAAACAGCTTATTTAATAAAATATTTGAAAAAATTACGACTATAAAAAAATTCCCAGAAACAGAAACATTAAAAAAAATCCACTCTGAAGTCGATTATTCGTCAGATCTTTGCTAACTACAGTTAGCTTACAGTGTTTTGCGACTCAAAGTTAGCAAAGCAATTTGAAAGGCAACTAAAAGTTGCACTAAAAATAGCTAAAAGCAAAAGAGGTTAAATTTACATTTAGGAAAATTCCATGTACGAAATCAATGGCCACAAAAAAAAAAAAAAAAAACCAGCACGGCAGGCCACAGTTTGGACACTGAATAATCTCATAGAAGATTTAAAAGTTTCCACTCATCATATCATTTTTCCTCCCTTTTGTTTCACTCTTCAAACTTCAAAGTTTCCTCAAAGAATCAACTCAAGGCCTCATTAAGAATCCTTCCCCTCAAGGAAAAAAAAAAAAATCTTCAAACCCCAGCTGAGGGAAATGGGAGGTTTTCCCTTCGTTTCATTGCCTCTCTATAGGTCAGAGGTCAAGCTCCAGGTTTACAATGGAGGTCACGCAACCCCATCGTGAGCATGACGGAGCTGGAGCTAATCTCTTTGAGCGAGACTTTTCCTCCTACACATGCTGGAACGCACGGTGATCCGAGGCTGCACATGCCGTTTCCACATCCACTCAGGACAAGTATGTGAATGAGTGTGTAAATAAACAAATCGTGAAAGCACAGTGCACCATGGGAGAGACAGAAATCAGGATTGGGCCTCGAACATCTGTTGGACTGATGAAGGGGAAGTTGTTGAGTGTTGTGTGTATTTATTCGCGGCTGATACATTTCCATCCATCTCTCCGGGTCGACTCGGAGCCTCCTGTGGAGCCTTTGCCTCGCAGATGTGTCCGCTCTGCTGACGCTGGTATGAGCGCGGTTCACAGGAAGCAAGGAAATCCGACCATAACGTAAAACTGATTCATAAAGTGTGATCATTTCCTGCTGTTGACGCTCCTCTTTGAGGAGGAGGTGGGTAAGCAAGTGTGCACTTGTTGAGCAAGAATGAAACCGAAGAGTTTTTTTGTTTTTTTTCCCCTCAAAATCGGACAAGTGCGATGATACAGAAAGATTTGCTGAGTCACCCAAACCCCTGGGATGAAAGACTCCTGAGATCTTTGAGTCTTAAGAAACTGTGACACGAAGCATCACTGGTGCGTAAAGGTGCGGAAGAAGTGAGGAGGAGGGAGGACTAATCCAGAATCTGTAGGAGTTCTTTAGCCAGCGTGCATGTGTAAATGCAAAACACACCATTAGTGAATGGAGGTTTGTTGGGGGAAGGATTTAGACGCAGCGTTGGTCTGAGGGAGCGGTGGAGGAGCTCATTATTCCTCCTCTCCGAGCGAATCAGAGAGCTTTGCAGGCTCTATTCAGGCTGAATAGAGAGATCTGTGAGGGATCTCTCAAAGAGCATTAGCTCGTGTGGTTAAGTTGCTGAAATTAAAGAGTAACCCTAAATGGCAGGATCGGATGAGGAGTGGGGGTGTAATGATGGCACTAAAAGCATCGCGCCGGGGGGCCTGTCATGTCATGTTCTTCACTTTCATACCGTCAGTACTTTTTCTCAGAAATCGCAGACGGTTAAATGTCAATGCTGCACGAGAGCAGGTAACGAAAGTCCTCATTTGAACACGAGCGGCGATGGAGGAGTCGAACCTTTGACAAGTGGCCGGCCTTTTCATCAGCCACAGTCACAGGAAGCTTTGAGTGCATTTATAAAATAAAAACATTGTTCGGATTCAAATATGAAATGAGCTTCAAATGTATTGTGTGTTTTTTATAATACTTTGAAGTTTATTTAAGAGGGTAATATAGTCCAAAATGAATATTCAGTTCGACCAGGCCTGACATCTGTAAACTAGGTTTCAAACCCCCAATAAAGCTGTATAAAATACAGCCCCAAACCACTACAGAGCAGAACCTGACTAAGCCTCTTTTGTCAGAGATTCCAATTTAAAAGTCTGTATCTTAAAATTTCTATTATTTCTTAAATTAAATGTTAAGTTGAATATTTATGTTATACAATTACAATTTTTTTTACATTTTTTTTACAATAATAATCATAATAATTTTACAATTCAACAGACACATTTTTTTATATTTGCGTTTAGTTTAATTTTTTTTCTGCCTTTCTGTTTTGTACTTTTGCTCTATTTACCCTTACAAGTATTAAAAGTATTATAAGTATGGGCATTACTTTAAACACACATTATAAATAAAGAAGGGGAGAGTTTGAGGTTGGTCTTTGTCAACCTTTCCTTCAGATACACTGATGTTTTTGTTGAGTCTCCTTAACTACCGTAGCCTCTGGTCTACAGACGTGTCTTTATTTAGTTTCTATTTGCTGCTGCTTCTTAGAAACAATCTGGTCTGCCACTATCTTCTCTACCTTCTACTTCCTTACTTTCTTCGTACTTCCCGATGGCAGCCTGATCACCGTGCCTGGATATTCCCAGTACTCGGCAGAGAGGGAATACATTGTTGGTGAATTATCACCAATTTATGTTTGTTTGTGTTTCAAAAACAAACTAAAATATATGTGAATAAAGACAATTATCTGTCAGACTAGTGTATGTTTCAGTTGTTTAAATGTAATTTCAGGTGTTTTAACAGCATATGTACTGTACCACTAATAATATACAGTGTATACTATGTACTAATATGTACTACTGTACTACTACTTAGAATGAACAGTCAAATAAATATATTGTCTCCATTATTTTGAGTAAATAATAATGCTTTAATAATGGGAGAAATAACTTTTAATTAAAGTTAATAAAAAAATGTATAAACAGCTTTAGTTTTAACCAAAACAATGATCACTCACTTACTTCTAAAGTCTGGGCCAAATGGATGTGAACCACAAAAAGATTTTTAGCAAAATGATGGCACGTTTGGCCATGGCTACGAAGAATGTCGCCCAAAACCGTCACATGTAGGTCAGTTCTGTTTTTAGACTCCTTTTGGCTGACACGCACCAACGCTGTGGTCAGCATGTGGCCCAGATCTGGCAAGAAGAGCCGATTGCCCATATGCCATCAATCCACGCCATATAAGGGCCAACACAAAGTGTTACATGTGCCTGACGTGGGGAGGATTGACATAACAAAAGAGGGGGGAAAAAACAACGTAATTATTATAAACCAAGAGAGACTGTTGGCCCCTGGCTGCCAGATCGCCAAACATTTCTTCGTCTTTTGAGTCTTTGCACTGTTTTGACAATTACCGCGAGCTCCACAGGAAAGTTTGACATCAGTGTTTATTAATCCAGCCTTGATTATTTGTTCAAGCGCTGCACAAATCCTCAGTTCATCAGTTGATTGGGAACTCCAGATAGAGATTGTGGGAGTGGAAACATTCTCTGTGGCCGCAAAAACACATCTGAGCTCCCAGCAGCCATTGGAGGAACAGCCCGGGATACTTGTTCAGTTACGAAACGCCAGGCAGATTTTCAAACACAGATCCCAGAGTTTCGGAATGCCGTTTGCTGCCATCGCGTTTCATACATATCAAGTTAGGGATCAACATCTATACCAACTAACATCTTCTGCGCCCATAAACAGCTTGTATATCAGTGTCCGTGTCACACGATCCATGAATGGTTAAGAATAAGACTTGTGTACGAATCTGCTGCCGGCTTCATAAATTTCCTCCTGTCAGGAGGAAAATTCTCCAAGTGTTTTTTTTTTTTTTCCTTCTTCTTTTTTTTTCCTCCAGTGTGTCTCTGAGGCTGACAGAGCAGGAACAGTGACACAGCACTCCAGTCTGTTCTTCTATTAAATATTTACACGCTTGTGAAACATATAAAACTAACCGCCTGCGCTCACATTACAGCTCTGCAGAGGAGTCGGATTTAATATGGCTCACATTCACTTCCAAGAATATGTGCGTTAAATGAAGAGATCTTTGGACGGACAGATAAGCAGACGGCTAGAGAGACAGATAGAGACAACAACTGCGTTCATGCTCCTCAGCTCAGGGACTGTGTAACGGTCAGTTTGGGAGTCATGTTTTTTTATGTCAAGTTCAAAATCCCACTGGAGGAAATTGCGCATGCATTCGTCTGTAAAACAAATCAAAATATGTTTTGCTTCACCGGTTAAACAGATTATGTGCATTAAAGACGGTTGAAAGGTTCTGGCTGCTACTGTCTTTCCACAAGATGAGCTCCTTTTATATTATTTAACAAATCCCTGAATCGAAATGCAGTGGTTGTGACTCAGTGGATTGAACATTAATCTTTTAAGAGAGGGAGTCGACATCATACAACACCTCCCCAAGTGCGAGTTAGAGCAAACAGTTAGGGTTTTCGTTTTATTGTTTGTCAAGAAGGGTATCCAATGCTGAGCCACTTACAGAGAAAAGAAATGGGAAATATGAAGCAGCAGTCACAGGTGTGAGGGTTATTAAAGGAAGTGAGAATGGCTCAGTGCACCAGGTTAATTTCTCCCAGCGGTCTAGGCCTACAATTGCTTATTTAGTTATTTTGGCAGTCGACAATAGACCCATTAAGACTAGCGTTAATTTTATTTTATTTTTGAAAAAATATTTCCATTAAGACTAGCGTTAATTTTATTTTTGAAAAAATTGATAATTTAATGGAATTTTTTTCTTTGGAGTAATTATTTTTCAGTGTACTAAAAAGTATTCGTACTGTGATCAAATTGAAATTTTAGATAAGGAGGAAAAGCTAAAGCTGTTTGTCAACCACACAATCCAAGTTAGTACGCCAAATAATACTCTCAAACAAAATTTGTTTTTGCTTGTACAATATAGCCCGACTGCGTTTCCGAGGTAACCAACGTCTCACTGAAATTACGCAACATCAGCCTACATTGATGTATATTCAAAACATGCTAAAAGGCTAGCGCTTCTTCTAGTTCCTCTCCAAAAGAATTTTTTTTATTTTGACCACCTCTTATTTTTGATATTGTATGAAATATATTTAAAGGGCAGGTGTGTGTGTTTTTTTCTACCTCATAATGTGCTAGCGCTGTAGTGACTATTTTGGGGTCGGAAATAGCGCTGGCATTTCTACCTAGTTCCTGCCCCCCTGGGGTGGAAATGCACGAGGTTCCTGATATTGTTTTTAGTTCCTGCAGTGAAAACAAGCCCTAAAATGACACAGCATCCATAGACTTCAGGAGAAGGCCGTCTAACAGAGGAGATTTTATGCTCGACAGCTCGGTTCGCTGAACGTCTCTTGCTAATAAAGCAGATACGTTGTGGCATGAGGGTGACTCAGCTGTTATATACGCTGCGGGGTGATTGGACCCAGCTGTGTGAACCAGCTAACGCTTCCACGCCAAGAGAAAACAGTTCTGTATTTTATCAAGACGCAAAACCTCCACCCAGATACACACGGCAGCCCTGGTCGGCTGGTACCAGACATCATCACCTTCCACGACTAAAGCCTGTTTCACCTCCAGATAAACTGAGTCAAGAAAGGCCCATTTTTAACAACCTAATTATCTCCTTATATTTATTGTCTTAACATTCTCCAGAGGACATTAGCACAATATTATCAGTTCACATTCATCAGGACTCATAAGGCAACCTTGAGGAACTCTGCACTCCTTTCTACCCCCACCTTTCTACCCCACATCAGTCTGCTGCAAGTGTTAAAGTGTTAACCTTAAAATGTCTTTTTTCCAAAGACCTTGTTTCCTGCGAACCTGAGAACAAAGCTGTCGTGTAACCCCTTTATTCACTCTTCTATGCAGATGACGTTCCTGTATTTTTCTGGCTTTAACGAACTCTTTACAAAACCTTGGGTGAACACAAACCATCTGTGTAAACACAGGTCTATACACTGAGCGATGGGACCCACCTGTATAAGAGCACAGCACCTTTAACAAAAGCTCCTCTGATGCAGCTTCTCTTATAGGCTGGCACTCTCTGGTACAGACTCTCACCGTGTACCTAGGGAGAGGTCGTTCTTTATTAGACTAATGACTGAAATGACTCACTCCAATTCGACATGGTATAATTGAAGGACATCCTGCTCTGTTAATGAATCATATATTCTGCACTCCCCTCCCCTCCCCCCGCCACCCTCCCTCACTCTCTCTCTCTCTCCGTCTGTCTGTCTCTAGTGAAATCGCCCACTCACAAATTGATGCTTTGCATTTGCTGTCCCTTAGACACCTTGTAAATCAAGTATAATTGACAGGGAGACGTGATGAAATGCAAAGTGGTGCGGCTAAATGACTCCATCAGAGCACCTCCATTCAAACCTCCTAGGTGACCAATTATCTTTCACAGACTTGCATGGCAAATAACAGGCGGCTGTAGGAGGCTGAACACAGAACTCTGAGCTACAACACTGTGGGGACGTGTTTATGTGGCGGTGATAAAAGTTCTGGACACGTACATTTTTCATGGATCAGCGCAGGCAGGGATGACCAGGTCCACTCACCTTCAGGCACGTGTCGAACCAGCGACTGGTGACTTTGACTTTGTCAGGACGTGGCTCTGGATGGTCAGGGGATGCATTTTCCTAATAAAGACACAAGTCAAATATTTAATCGGAGTATTATCATTCAGGCATTTTACAATGAAATATCAAACACGAAATAAAGAAAAAATCTAAATCTAAAGGATGGATTATTTCTTCTTTAAAAGCCTAATAAAGACTGGTTGACATTTATATATATATATATACAATATATGTGCATATATACAGCAAATATATATTTACAATATATATGTGAATATATATACAGCAAATATATATATACAATATACTGTATGTGTGTATATATATATATACCAAATATATATATATATAATATATGTGTATATATACAGCAAATATATATTTACAATATATATGTGAATATATAGAGAGCAAATATATATATACTATATATGTGTATATATAGTAAATATATATATATACTATATATATGTGTATATATGTTCATATATTTGAACGTTTTCCATTAACAAATGTACACCTTGGAGACAAAACGCTTCTTTTCGCCTAAAATGCAACACAACACAATAAAACTGGTTTTCTGCTGGATTCATCCATCGCTACGAAATGTTATAGTCTCTGAATTTCTGACCAAAAGTTTATGAGGTTTTGCCCATGTTTAGGGCTTGGACCCAGTGTGACTGTAGTTACTGTATTTACATTATAATGAAAGTCCCTCGGAGAAGTTTATGTGCCTTATTTAAGCGATGAAAGTCTTGGTCACAGGCTCGGTCACAACAAAAAGGCCACAGAAAACCACGAGTCTCCCTTTAGCATGTGATGTAATGCTTTCAGCTTATGTGGCCCAGTTGGCAGACTGTGTACTTACACATTAGCTGGAGCGACATGGTCATTACGGGCCTTCACCGATCCTTCTTTTTCTCAGTTCACTGGGCTATTTTCTCCTTGAAGGCACTTTGTTGTAACACGGTATATTGTGTTATTAAAAACTATGTGAAGAAAAGATCCAATCCTGACTGTAGTGGTTTCACTGGACAGGACTGACTTCTCAGCAGATATAAAAGACTTTTAATTTTATCGTAACCAAGCCTCAACTGTTTACAACAACTGTCCAATTACGTCCATCCCTACAAGGAATTCTTTTTTTTTTCATTATTTACCAGCAATAGTCGGAATGCTGTTTTTCCCAAAGGGCAGAAAGTTGGACTTCCCACGACTCATCTCATCATCATTATCCACACTTCAATCCTCTAAGATGTAAAAGAATCCCTTCAAATGTTTTTTTCCTTCCCAGATAGCGGGCAGAGCCAGGGCCACCGTGTTCCACGCCTGGACTTGGACTATTAAACCACTGGACAGATGGAATCAAAGTACTGTCCACAGGGTGATTAGGTTTCATTATGGAGAATGAAACACTCCATTACTTTTTACGGCCTCGTAATAAATGTCTTTAAAGAATGTCTCCATTAGTTTGAGGGGAAAAGGACGAAGTCTCCAGAGAATAGGACAAAGTGACTTTTAAGGACTCTTCTCTGGTCCACGAGGGGACTAGCGAGACAGACATGGTGAGACAGTGTCGGAAGGGAAGGAGGGACTATAAATGTCAGCAGTTTGTCTAAGTGGAATAAATGAGTGCGGGTGTCATTTGTTTGCTCCCTCTCTCTTCGACCGGAACAACGCAGTCCAGCTGAGACCGAGTATCAGAAGCTCCAGCCTCAGCAGCTTCACATCTGGTGAATTACCATAGGAAAACAATCAACTTGGAGGACAAATGTCAAAGTGTGGTTTGGGGCGGGGGCTTTTTACTTTTTCTGCTTAAGCACAAACAATGAAGAAGCAACCAGTTGTGGATTAACCCAAAATTGTGCAATGAGGGCAACGCAGTTTGGACAAATTCTGTTATCACCGCACGTCCAGAAATGAATGCTGGGAGGGTGAAGAGTCTCTGGAGTGTTTTGGGACTGCGGGGCCTATTTGGAGGAAAAAAAAAAAAGTCAAGTGGATGGTGGCCCCCAGCCATAACTGTCTGGCAAAGGATCAGTCTGAGTCCTCTTCAGTCAAAGGCTCCTTTTCTCTCTACTGTCATTTCAGACGTCTTAGAGAAATGACACAGACACTGCTGCTTATGGAAACGGCTTCTGGTCCTGCTGGTGAGAACCGGGAAAGGCTTTCGCCTGACACATTCACCAAAGACTCGCTCACATCATATGATGACACACAGGCTCACTGTCGCCATCTTGCATTTCAATAGGGGGAGCCGACAAGATACTGTACGTTTGTCGCAAAAGGGTGAGAGTGTGTGTGCCTTTGTGGCCGGGTGTTGGAGTTTTTCTTTTTTTCTTTTTTTCCTCTTGTTGAAAAGAATCGACGAAGATGATACGGATGTATTGGGTGTCTCAAACAGCTGTACTGCATATGTACTGTCTTTGAACTGCAGCCTTTGTGGTACGTGTAAAAAGAGATGTAAAGCATTGACATTGGTCATCTGAGCACCTGAGAGGGGCAGAAAGGTACACGGCTGAAATCAGAACTCAACTTTCTTTAGCACAAGGCGAATGGTGAAAAGCCGGAGGGCCATGGGTTCACATCGAGGAGGAGGAGGAGGAGGAGGAGGAAAATAAAACATTTTTAAAAAAGCATTTGTGTTCATTTATATGGAGCAGGATGAAAAACAAGGGTGTATCATCACTAAAATCTCACAATGTGATATACAATATCATGTCCACAGTACAATATTTATTGTACTACTGTGTCAGAGCCCACGGTATGACAATATTTGCTTTATTGTAATTCAACTGAAGCTCTGAACGACTGCTATTGTTGCCCATTATTAGTCAGACACTGGTGGAAACTCTGTAACTTGAGCTTTTGCTTTAAAAAAAAAAAAAACCCTGCTAGTTTATAATAATAATATATTTTCATAAATGACATTATCCATAACAACTGCTGATAAGGTTACACAGCAGGTCAATCACCAAGCTACGTTCCTGTGGAGGTGCTACTCTGCTCCTGGCTAATAATGCTAACTTGGCTACGTCTGTGAAGGCTGTTTTAGCTAATAATTCAGGTTGGCAAAACACAAGGCAAAAAAATAAAAATAAAATAGTTAATTTTCATGTTCACTACAAGTGGTACAGATTGGCAAAGTAAGCAAAATACTGCTACTGTAAGCTAATAGCTAGTTGAACCAACTAGCTAGGTGGAGATGAGACAGACTATTATTATTATTTATTTATTTAACACAATTTTAAGAGTATTTGAGGTGGGACTCTAGTTAAAAAGTTCAATGTTTGTTTTAATTCAAAAGGGGTTTAATTGAAATCACTGCATTTTATACATTTTAGTGAAGCTAGCTGGTTTAAGTAAACAAATATATATATATATATATATATATATATATACGTATATAAATGTGTTCTTTCCTGGATTAAGTGACTCTGGCCGGTTTAGTAGTAAGCATGTGCTAATCCTTTAAGCTAAATGTATTACTTGTACAACACATTAACATGGAAGTACATTTGAGTGAATCTGTGCACGACATTAAATAAACTTACGGCAAAATCCACAAAGAATAGAAGGAAAGCTCTTTTTACCTTTGAAAAACAAAAACCGAGTTAAGTTAGCCAAGGTGACTGCACGTTGATTAAAAAACCACGCAGAAAATAACTGTGTTCTCTCCAGAGAAAGACCAACAACAATGCAACAGTACAACAGGAAGTCACACGATACATATCCTGAGCATTTCAGGACGTATGTACTCTACCTCTGCTGCTGTTGTGGCTACAGCACCATTGTTGGGCAACAGCAACCGATTCATTACTGTGATAGTAATGGGAGACATTATGTATAATAAGGCAGCGCGTAATCCCCTGTGCCACCGCGTTTCAAAAATTAAATGAGCTCTTCTAATGGCTGTAGCTGAAGCACATTCACAGGCGGGTGATACAGTTGGTCACCGGTGTCCTCAGGCACAGAAACTCATCACATCCTGTTCTATTTTTTTATGTGTGTGTGTGTGTGTGTGTCAGTGAACTTCGACAATAGCCACGCATTGTTTTTCTTTGGGGCGGATTCCTGCCGGATGATGGACGAAGCAGTGTCCTCCTGTTTCCCTCTGATGTTTGGGCTCTGTATTATCCCTCAGCTCAGTGTAGTTGTTTTGGGTGGATTCTGCTCTAATCCCATGTGCTTCTCTCACACTGTGATGAAAGACAGCCTGTTGGTACTGGCTCAGCACCAAGGCTGACACACAGGTGCAGCGGGGGGAGAGGAGAGGTCACACCGCAGGCCTGGACTGATGCTGCTTTAATTATGGCTAGATTTATAAATGCTAATATGACACATCCATAGAAACAAATGAGCTAATTAGCTAAATGGGATCTGTGCAGATGAATGTCATTAACAGCGGTGACTCACACTGGGCTGAACTTGTAAAACCCTACTTTCTTACAGTGTCAAACCTGCTGGATTCCGACCCTAATCCTTTAAAATGTGTGGAGTTTAAAAAAAAAAAAAGACATGCAGTGTCTTCTTTGTTGAAGGACTGTGGTATTTTGACAAGTTCAGCCTGAGCAGCCTCCTCATTTTTAATGTAAGGGATTACCTTAAAAAAACAGTTGTCAAGAGAAATATGCAAACAAAACCAACAACACAAAACACATCCTTTGGCCAAATACCTGCCATCTGAATCAACAACAACACTGTACAGTCCTGTGTGCCTGCTGACATGTGGACGTGTCAACTATGGTGTAGAGTTGTGTTGTACCCAATCGGAATAAGCCAGGAGAACCACCATGTACAAAAAAATTAAAATCTTATCAACTGGTGGCCTGCAGGCCATATCGGAATAAGCCAGGAGAACCACCATGTAAAAAAAAATTAAAATCTTATCAACTGATGGCCATATCCGGCCCGCAACTGGATTTCAAAATTGTGACGCTATGAACTATGACTCTATTTGACTGGCAACTGGATTTCAAAATTGTGACGCTAACTATGACTCTATTTGACAAAAATGTGTTTTTTATTTGAGTGTCTGTCCAGAAAAATTCTGGCCCTCCGACAAAGAACTTGTTGACGCCTGCCTTAAAGAATGGGATTAAACAAACACCTTTTTTTCCCACGTCAGCCTGCGTGATGTGACAAGTGCTCGTAGAGTAGCTCAGTGACACAGTCGCACCGCACGCCGCAGCAACAGGTTTCTGTTTAACAAGACGTCGCATCTGTTGCTTGAACCTGTTTTCCCTTAAACAGAGACCGTACTGAAACTGTCAACATAGACATTTGGACCGAGACAGACGAAGATGCTGCTTTTAGAGTCTTAGAGTCTAATGTCATAATCAGCAGTGAAGAAATTCACCAAAGCAAGGACAAAAATAAAGAGATAACATTGTTTTTAAGTTAATATGAGAAATATATAAAAGTAAAAGTGTTAATATGTGATGTTCAGTAGATATTTACATTGTTTCAAACTGTTTTTTTGCAGTTTTGGAGATGTAGAATATTCTTTAATAATCTCTGGTTCCTGATTGGGTCGTGACAAAACACCATCAAAGTCACATTTACCCAGGAAAATGGCAAAGAGCGTGAAAAAAAAGCGTAGAAAAATTCAATACATGTTGACGAGGCTTTCGTGACGTTTTAAAGGAGTGCGTCATAATCTCATTTTAAATCTGTTTATTTTGTATTTTTATACGCTTCGAATGTTGACGACACTTCGTTTTGCGCCGCGTCTGTGTGCGCCAACCTTCTTGAGCAACAGACTCATGCACTCATTTCATTACTGAGCTCAGGGGAACTCAGGTTTTTCTGAATGTTTCCATGTCGGTGCCCATTTTTTGTTCCTATTCATTGATTGAGATTGACAGTAATTTGATTTATGGGAATAATCTAATTCTTCTTCTTCCAACAAATGGAAATCCCAGTGGACTGGGTGGGTTTCGTGCACAAGCGCGAGCTCCGTTGCGTGAAGCCTGTAATGCTGCGAGACGGTGATGCTTCGCCGGGGAGCACGGGTGTTTTCATTGCAGCCGAACTGAACGTACACATTATTTAATGTGGACGCGGGGGAGTTTTCTCCTCTGTCCTTCTACCTGCTGCTGCTGCTGCTGTAGAGGGTAAACACTGCGGTGTGGTGGCAGCTGGTGGTCTACAGTTTTCCAGTGCTTTACTGGGGATTTGCTTCTCGGGGGAGAAGTCCTGAAGGGGGGGGGGATTACTCCAATCCTCTCTCCCTGCTCCGCTCCTTCCAACTCCACACTTCAGACTCAAACAAAAGCTCAGGGACTGTAGGCCCGAGGCCCCCGGTGTGGCGCTAATCTCATTCCAGCTGGACAACAATCCGTCTGGCCAGTGGGCTCTACAGGGCTGTAAACCCTCGGTAAGAGGCTTGAAGGAGAAGTCAGACAGTTCGTCAAGGATGAGGACTTAATTAGCCATGCAAAGTCAACCTGGCTAATTGAAAAGACTCGGCCACAAGTGCAGCGGAGTAGCGGGCAGCGCTCTTCTCTCCCCGACATTGTTCAAGGTGTTCTGTTGCCAGGCGGGAAAAAATGTCCGCAATGTTGTGCCCCACTGCTTCAGAGTCGGCAATGTGGGAAAGGAAGGGGAAAGGCCCGGCTTGTAAGGTTAATTGGGCTGGACACTGTGCCAAGATAAAGTACAGGAGAACACGTCTTGAAGTGTTGTGCTGGATGGACGTTTAATTTTTCATGACAGCCTTTATCGGCGGGGTCAGGAGCGGAGGTCTGGGAGTGATTCCACAAGCTGGGTTTATTACAAGGCCTCGGGTTAAAAGAGGAAAAAAAGCAATAAACGGTGTTAGCTTCTGCATCCATGAATATGTGCATGCATATATGTATGTATGCATGTGTGTGTGTGTGCCAATAGGCCCCGAGGAGTGCTCTGGGCGAGACGAATCGCCGTGATAAGTCTGTGTACTCAGGTTGAGCCCATGTCAAAACTCAGTCAGTGCTCAGTGGAAAGACAAAGCACACACAGACGGGCGAAATAAAACAGAAACTCTCCCGACCTCCCCTCTCCCCCCCCCCCCCCCCCCCCCCATCAACACTCTGTTTAACCATGCCACTGCCGCTCGGTCATAATGTGTTTGGAAACATTGCACTCCCTCAACCTCTTTCACTCCGTAATGCATTTAGCTGCGAGTCCCTGGTCGCACTTATCCGTAACGTGTTTATAAAATGCCAGCTCGCACCAAACACAGCCTGTTTAAAGAACACCACACTCTACCTCTCAGCCTCAATCACCGTTACGTGTTTGAGAGCACAGGCTACCTCTGTCTTTGTGTCGTTTGTTTGACCGCGCAGGACTCCGCGACGCCACCAGCGCCAAACATCTCCGAGCACTGAAAGACTCTGCTGTGTGCAAACAACGTGCGGATAAAACCTGTTTGGAGCAGAAGCCATTTAGCTGAACACAAAGATAACTAATTCATGAGACGGAGCTGCCGCAGCGGCAGGGGTTAATTGTGCCGGTAATTAGGAAATAAATTAAACATTATTACCACATGTTAAATGTACTCATGCCTAAAAAGAGAGGGGGGCAATAACAATAAATAATTAACACTTTAACTTCAATAAATTATTGCAACACTGAATTTTTTATGATCCACTGCTACCTTTGAAATCAGCCTGGAAGATCGAAAAAAGAAACGCCAAAACCAGCGAAGAAAAAACACATACAGTGATTTAGGTTAAAAGTCAGCAAAATTATAAATTCCATATGTTTACAGTAGGGCTACAGTTAGGTCAGCAACATTTACTAGAAGATATTTGCAGATGGTAAAATCGATTAAAGAACAACCGTTAGCCCAGGAATAGCTAACCGTACGTCAGCATAACTAGAAACGAAGATATTTTACAAGGTTAGGACGTTTAACCAACAGTTAATATATGTATATATGTAAAAGGAATCACAAAATTAGAATTTGGCAAATATGATCCAAAAATTGATTTCCATAAACAAAATAAAAAGTTGTTAAGTTGGTCAGTAAAATATATTAGCTAAAAATGTTGAAAAGTTGAAAAAAGGTCAGTCAGACACAGTGGTAGAAAGACATTAGAAGAAAGACTGAAAGTTAAGTATTTGCTAAAAATAGTAAAAAAAAAAAACAACTTTTAAAGTTATGGAAAAAATCGCTCGAGGTGAAGAAAAACAACCGAAAATTCCTTTCTTGAGGACGTACCAATAAAAATACTTAGCTTAGCATGTAAGCACATACTGGATACACTGTAGTTAGAGTAACCACCTTCCTCTGAAGCCCAGTACACACTGGTACATTATAGTAATATTTCACTAAGGTACAGTAAAAGAGAATGTGAACCTAATTTTCAAGATCAGTGACTCCACTCGCCGTACACTACAGTATGAACATTTTAGAAGTATCCGTGTTTCTCCTACAAAAGTTCTCTGCCTGGGGAGGTCAAATGTTTCGTGACTTTCTCTCCGATCTCTTCCTGGCGTCCCTCTTGTCTTTGATAAACCGCCCTTTGACCACATTATTTCCCTCAGTCCTTCTTTACTGGCCTCCTGCTCCCTCAAAGTAAACCCCGCGCTGACCCATGACTGTAAAAACCAATCGTCCACAGTTATGATGCTAATGGTCTTCGTGGAGCGCCGATGGTGTGGTCGTGGGGGATTAGGACGGGCCTGTGCACCTGGAGCCATCACTCACGGCTGAGAACAGCTGAGGGTGACGACGGAATCAGCAGAAAAAAAAAAAATATTTAAGAACTTCAGTGCTTCTGAGGAACGTCCATCTCCGTCTGATCGGGTCGGAGCTCTTACACTCTCACCGCAATATTTTCCAGAGCAAATTATTTCCCTTTAGCCTCGGTAATTTATGTCCGTCCCACCCTAATGTGCACACACTCCCCTGGCACACGCTTCGCTATTGTGGCGGTGATCTCCTGACGGTTTGATATCAAATGAAACGCCCGAGGAATCAGCTGAAACAACACCGCTGGTGCTTTCTACGTAATGAACCTTTTTTCCTACTGTGTAAACGGCTCTGAGGGAGGAAGAGAAACAAGAGCAG
>NC_024314.1:21528105-21593647 GCF_000523025.1 Cynoglossus semilaevis | reverse complement strand
GTGGTCGTGGAGGGCGGGGGGGGGTGGGGGGTGAGTAGGGCTGTGGGCACAGCAGCGGGGGGAGGAGCCGAGGTAAAGAGACGTTAATAAAAACCAAATCAGTCAGACTTGACATAAACAGTCCCTTTGTTCTCCTGTTGTGACGGCAGCAGCTACAGTCGGCAACACGATACAGCACACAGGGGTCCACGGCTGGACCCCCCACCACATCTTCAGCCACTGCTTTGGTGTGTTTGAGTGAATTCCCAAGAGTTCTCTCAGTGTTACACTGTTTTTACTTTTTATAACAAATTATTTAGTTTATCCTACGATTTACTGACACTCAGGGGTCAGGGGTCAACAACTGTATCTGATGGAGGGACAGAGGTTTTTCTGGAAAGACACCTTTGGGACCAGACTCTCAAATAAAAATGACATTTTTGTCTAACTTTATTATCTGATGTTTATATTGGAATTCAGTCGCGGGTCAGATCAGAAGAAAAAGGGTCAACGTTACTGGAACAAGAGTTTGAGTTGGAAGTCATAATGTAATAGAAAGTAAATCAGTGCAGACATAAAAACATCAGTGTGAATACAAACAGTACAGAAGTGAAGAGGAATAAAAAAAAAAAATCTCACCAAATGTTTTCAAACTCTCTCGAAAGGGAGTGAAAAGCTGTTTTTTTAAAGGACTAATGTAGGTCTCTAAACCAACGAAAAAGAAAATTCTGGAATGAAAACTAGATAGATGGGTTGATGGATGGATGGATGGATGGATGGATGGATGGATGGATGGATGGATGACAGATAGATAGATAGAACTTTATCATTCCCTCTGGAGTTCCCCTCATCAGCGCCATCTTGTAAGAGATGTGTTCGAGGTCTGGAGTTAAAGTTTCTGCAGATAAGTGTGAACAGGAAGTACGAAAAACAAAACTCAAACGTTTGGTCACAAAAATGTTGCATCTGTTGTAGAAGTAGGACGGAGCCCAAAGAACACCGTCCCCGCAGGAAAGGAAGGACATATGAAGAAACAAAAAACGGCCTCGGATTAAAGAAAACCACCGTGAATCTGATTCCTCTGATCCGACATAATCTCAGAACCTAAAACCTAGACGTCCCACGTAAAGATGATATGTCCAGAGAAACGCACACGGAGGAGACCAAAGAGGGATGATTATATCGCCCAGATCTGTCCGTCTGCTGCACCACTGTCTCCGTCCCTGTCTGTCCGTCTCATGCAGACTCAAACCCACACCTTTTAAGTCTTAATCTCCCCTTCACTTCCTTCTCTTTCTGCCCCGGAGTCCAATACCCGCGGGGCTTGATATACAGAGCTGTGTCTGATTTGTGTCGGCAGGAAGGAGGCATGAAATTACCCTCCTTTGCATCGAGGTCTGCGGCGTGTAGCTGCACCTCAATCAACAGGAGAATGAGACCCATTTTTAGGAGCTGGGGCTTCGACAAAAGTAACTGATCCTTCTCAGAAAAAAAGGAAAGAAAAGAGGGAGACGGAGAGAGATCTTGATATGTGTGAATAACACTGAGGACATGACAAAAAAATCAAGGTCAGGGCCCAGGGAGAAAGTTCTGAGCACCTGATTATATATTAACTAACGAGAGCAGGAGGATTTCTGACCCCAAGTTGAAGAATGTTTGGTTTCAGTCTCACTTTTTGTCCCTCTTTCTTTGGAGTTGAGGCTATTGAAAAAGACAGTGAAGGCCCATTGCCATTGTCCTCCTTTCACGATGGACATAATGGTGTTTGGCTGAAACAGTGGCATTCAGTGACCCCTGAGATCAGCACAGGTAAAAAGGGCTTTTCTGTTTTTCTTTTCTTTTTTTTTTACCATTAAAGGTCTCTAATGGCTCGGAGAGGTCAGCATGTCGTGTTTGCACTGCCTGGAGTGAATAACAATAGAGCAGAGTGGTGACGGACAGAGGCAGGCAGGTAGACAGATAATGAGATGGATGAGCAGACACACGGATGAATCTTATCAGTCAGGAACAACAGTCAGGAGAACAAAGCTGGTTCCTGGGTCTTCATCTGTCTGTGGGGGTCCACAGTGACACATGATCATTAAGAAGTTTTCTTCTGGGCCAGATAGTGAGCGCTTTATGGGAGTTATAGATGTTTACATGTGGGAAGGTTGAAAAGACAATTAGAACAGGGTTAAATTAATGATCTAATTTGGTGTGGAAAACCCAGCTTGTTTTAAAAGACTTGAAGCTTAAAGTCTGGTCATGGCAACAGAATACAACAAAATATTCCTTTAAACTATGATCAGTATAATTATTATGACTTTTATGGTTTGACGTCTAAAAAAATGTTTTTTATCTTTAAGTCACTTCCTGGCAATTTCCTTAGTTTCTTTTTTTTCTTTGACACAATTTTTTTTTTTTTTATTTTTCTTTACATTTAATTTTTCTTTACTTTTACTTGACTTAAGTTTATTTAATATTTTAGTTTTAACTGTTTTTAATACTTTGTTTTCAATACCTTTTGGCTAACATGTAGCACTTTCTTGCTAGTTATCTCTTTTTTTACCCTTTTAAGCAATTTTCTGGCAATTTACATGTGTTGATTATTTTCTTTTGGTAAACTTAAGTTACATGTGTTGATTATTTTCTTTTGGTTATTATTTCTGTACCAGTGTTACATATTACTATATATAAATTTATACATATAGGTATATACACTTACATATATACATTTTTTAAACATCTACAGTAGCAATATGATGTTTTGCTAACTTGCTAACTTGATAACATTTCAAGTTTCTAACCCCAAAAAAAATCTGGGGCAAACATTAAAATTGCTTTCTTACGCTTACTTTTTACTTGCATTTGTATTTTTTTAAACTATTTTTTGGCTTCATAGCAAAGTACATAGAAAAATTGTACTAAGTGTTTCTGTTTGGAACCCAACTTTGTTTGTGTGATATTTTAAATGAAATGGCTTTTTGGTGCTAAACTATAAATGTTATTCCTGGTGTCTTGATATTTTTAGTTTTTTGCAGTATTTTGAAGTGATATAACTCATGTCACTCGTAACTTGTAGGCAGTTTAGTAAACTGTCCCGTTAGTGACCTGATGGAACGTATTTTAGATAAAAAGCGACACTAACCCCAACAACATCAAACTAAACAGTAACTTAATTCCCACTGGTTTAAACATACAATAATATGTTCAACTAACACCACGGGTACTGATATCTCACATATTCCGAGCTATTTATGCTTAAACAAGCTCTTTAAAATGTTTAAATCAGTCTTGCAACATGTAATCAATAATGAAGGATGGCTGTTTAGGCCGCGTTGACAGGAACTATATTAACAACTTGACTGTAGAAAAAAGAAAAGCAGCGACTGCAGTGAGAAACAGCTGTACCAGCGTCTGTGCAGCAGTTTGAAACATTCATCTCTGAGTTGATGAAGTCATGAATAATAACGTCACGTCGTTGTTGATGGCTTTTAAATGTGTTTTTCCATTGAACACAGGGAGAGATTTATGATAAGAATTATGACTCCGATCTCCGACTCGAGGATCAAACCTTTGCTGGAAAAGCAAAGTTCAGACAAACGTTTGGTTAATTAGCAGAGAGAGGGAATAATACGACTCCGTTAATGACGGCGCTCCGTCATTGACCACAGCCGGGTTGATGGGTTCAGTTGGAATCGATGGATCGATCGGTTCCTTTCATTAACAATGAGCGAAGGCCGGCGGCTGTGGGTCGATTCAGAACCAGGACTGACATTGACCAAGTCCCCCCCCCCACCACCACCACCACCACCACCACCACCAACAGGCCAAGTCCTGCGTCTACACAAGTCCATCATCGCCGTCGTTTACACAGAAGACTCCAGAGAGTGAACTTTGACTGGACGTCCTCCAAAACCTCATGTCCGACCTCATCCAGCTTCTCCTGTCACATCATTATGGTAAAATTAGAGCTCAGCAAATTCTCACTCGAGCATTTCCTCTCATTATGCGTGTGGTCACAGTGTGATTTGGACAAAAACAAAGAAGGTTTTAATTGGACTTAAAGATGGAAAACATTGACTGAAGAAGAAGAAAAGTTCAGATTCTCATTTTCTACACCAGTGTTTAAATATAGTCTTCAGAACGAATCAGAATCAGGAGTCGTACCATAGACCTGCAGTTTGAATTACCAATAAAAAGGATAATTTCACTGTTAATCACGCAATGTTTTATTTCTTAAAAATTTTTTTTTTCATGTTTGATGTTATTGTCCCTCATCCATTTTGGTCTAATTTTTCTACTTTTAATGCTTTAATTATTAATTAATGAATTTCAAGTCTTTTATCATAAATTCATCTTTAATAATTGTCTTTCAAATGTTGACGATGAAGTCTTTTTGTTCTATTTTAGATTTTTCATCTCATTTATTTCATAATTAAATGCCTAATGAATCTCTTGACTAACTGAATAATGAGTTACTTTTTATCTATAAACATTAGTTTTTTTTTTTTCAAAATTTACTTTTAATCTTGTAGGTCAGTAGTGTCGAAACTTTTCCGCAGCGCCCCCTCTTGACTGTTGAACCTCCTCCCTCCCACGTCTACAGAATTACAGTTATATCTTTCTACAAAGAAATAAAATTACAAAACAGTGATTATTTTCCCACTGAAGCAACAATTTAAATTAACTTTTATTTTGTGTCTCATAATTTGATCAATCGTTTTTAAATGTTTCATGTCATTTGTTAATTATTATCATACGTTTATGTTCTCATAATTTCAGATTTTCTTTATTTTTTTTGTTTCATGTCAATGACTCATACTGTATATGAAGAAATGCCTGATGGGAAAAAGATGTCTTTGTTAAGTCGAACGCCTCTCCAACTGCTCAGCATGAGGCTGGAAGCTCACGCTCTGGCCGCGTGTTTCAGGCAGTAGCACAGAGAACGTTTTAGTCAAAGAGGGAAGAATGGAACCAATTAAATACCAAAGTCTGGGAACAGACCTCTGAAACCACAGAGCACGAGCTTCAGAGATGCAAACTGAAGGTTTCGTTGTGGCTCAAACAATGGCCCTGAACCATCAAAACATCTGTGTCTCCACTTTGGATTGGCTGGAATAGGAGTTGAGCATAAAAAGAAAAACAAAAATGGAAGAGGTGAAACCTGCAACTTTAATGTACGTTAAGTTGGCTGTGGGTTTGGTAAATACGCATGTTTTCATGATGAAGCTTCTCGACCAAGACACATTTATTACACATTTTATTAAACTCACATCCAACAGAATTTGAAAAAATCTGGACTCTGATGTGATATGAACCCATTCGTTCAAAGAGAATTTGAATTTTTTAAATTCAAAATAATGGGATGTACATGTATCTGTGGCACCTGCTGTGATCATTTGGTTGATTGGATGTTTTTCTACTGCAACACTTGATGTTAACACAGGTCCATCACTACATGAATTCCTTTGAGAGTCTTATTTGAATTTTTTAATTTTTTTTTGCATATGACGCAAGACTTTAAGCCCCATTTTAAAATCTGTTGTTTTAAAACTTTGGCTCATCTTTTTGTTTTTAACCAAATTTGTTGCAAATGTGAGTACTGTATTTTCCGGACTATAAGTCGCACCTTTCGTCATCCTTTGGCTGGGTTTGTGACTTATACTCAGGTGTGACTTATATATCAAAATATACAGTATAATTTCATGTTTGTTGTTTTCACATTGACAGCCCCTAGAGTGCACTCTACGAGTTTGCATGTTTTTGGGTTTTTTTTAGGTGCGACTTATACTCTGGAGCGATTTATAGTCCAGAAAATACGGTAACTTGTTTTTAGAGTTTGACGACCAAGTCAACTGAGTTTTTATAATTTCCATTTTGGTGAAGGTCGATTGAAATTCTCATTAACATAACTGTCTGGGTTGATGTCAAAGAAGATGGATGTAATAACCTGGCAGTTCTAAGTCAACACCCTGGATGTCCCCGTCCTTCAGTCTATGTCATTGACTTGTCATTAACCCTAAATACGTGACATAAAAGTACGTTCTCCGAGGCTAACTGACTTCCTTTTACTTATGGTTTGTTCATTTTTTTTCTTTATGAAAATCAGATGAGTTTTGATTGTCACATGTTCGTTTCTTCCACGACTTTCACGTCCAAGTCCAAGTCCCCGGTGTATAATTTTACTGTGCTGTGTGGGAAGTTCTAACTCTGTGTGAGAACACAGCCTTTCTCATGTGATCACCTGCTTTCAATGAGTCAACATGTTTACGAGTTTATTCTAATGGCACTGTTGTTAGCAGCAACAGAGAATTGTCTGGTTACTATTTTAACCGTAACCTTTAAGACGAGAAAGTTTTAACGAAGGCAGCGTGAGGTGAAATAATACTGAAGGATAAGACGGTACCAAATGTAGTACAAAGCGACACTTTGTTTTAGGTGTTGCCTGAAGTTTCCGACGCACACTTTCCCGGTCTGTTTACGTCGGTTTGACTTTGCTCACCCTGTCATCATTGCAACTATTTTTGTCCATCAAATCAACAAGGTTCACTGCTCTCTCTCTCTCACACACACACACACACACGTTCGCACACTGTAATGTGACAATCCGTGCAACGCGTTGAGAGTTTACCTTCTCCTCCTCCCACCCACTCCCAGGGGAATCACTCCAACAGACAGGAGCAATTTTCTGCTAATTGGGCCTCAGGAAATTGCTCCTCGTTCTAATTTACTGTAGGACAGCCATGAAGACGTGATCCGCAGCTGCTTCTCTCTTTCTCCCTCGCTTCCTCCCTAATTTTTGGTACCATAGTAGCTGCAGGTGTGAGGACGAGAGCCTGACTATGTAACTGTGTGTTTTTCTCTCAAAGTCTGAGGCAGAGTTGAGAGGTCGACTTGACGTAGAGGTCAGATGCAGCAGATACGACACGCTCCAGAGGTTTAGGCTCAAACACATCCCCCAGGTCATATTATGAATTTAACAATACAAACATCAGCTCAATTTGCTCGTTTAACTCATTAACTAAAATATGAAACACTGCATCTAGTTTAAAAAAATATTTATCGGAGTCTACGAATGATGTAAACAAAATCACGTCCTAATAGAAGGTAGTATTTTAACCTCTGTTATCAGGTGAATCCAGCTCCACCTGTGACATCACCAGGATCGTATGTCGTCTGGAGGATTAGCCTGATAAGATTATCTTCCGTATCGTGACAAAACCAACACCACAACTGAAACATTAGGAACTGAAACAACTCTGTTGGCAATTACTCCACATATATCAGAGTAAATCTACACCACAGATGAGAACTTCAGACCCTGTTAGTGATGGACGCTCAGCACAGGTGCTCTAACCTGTGCGCTCCGTATATCACTTCACCAATCAGGTGGTAGCATTTATGTTCAAGTCAGATATGAGAAAATCAAGTCAATTATGAGAATCTAGCCTGGTATAACTCAAGCAAAACTGAAAAGGAATCTCAAAGTCTCGAGACATTTGTCCATTTGTGGCCGATAGAAAATCTAAACAAACACACTGCAGTAATAATATTTTGGGAGTCTCCTTCACTGCCTCTAGTGGTCGGCTTGTTTTATTGTATGTATTTTTGTGTTTTTTGTAAGGAAACTAATAAACACAATAAAGTATCTTAATCCCTTTGACAGGGCTTGGTTTATCAATCAACAACATCAAAGGTTAAGTCAATAACCACCTCAACCTCATAAGGTCAGGGTTCACCAATTATTTGTGTCGGAGGACCAGAATCTTTCAGGACATTAAACTAAAATGAAATAAAAAAAATCACATTTTTTTCCAAAAAAAAAAAAAAATTACATTTATTGTATATTATTTGTAATATTATCTAGTCGCAGACCTGATTGGACAGTTTTGTGGGCCTGATTCAGCCCATGAGCCATGGGTTGGTAATCACTGGTTGAAGTGCTTAAGTCATTTGCGAAGTCAGCTTCATTTCTGATGAGATGCACCACATTTTTCTCGGCAATGTACCGACTGTGACAAACAAAACGAATGATCAGGATCAGGATTACGTTACTGAAATGATTCTTGACAGTCATGAATCATAACGTTTTAAAAAAAGAACGGATAACAGATTTTTATTTTTTTTAGATTTTTGTTAAAATCCTTAAAATCCTTCAAACTCAACACTGACTGGTTTGACTACGTCAGACTCCAGCTACAGCTCTGCCGCCCCACCGCGAACCCACGTCTTCTCCCCCCCCCCCCCCCCCCACTCCCCGTCTGTGTCTGATATAATGTGACTGCTGCACCATTGTGAGGGGGATGTTGTGTTTATGTTATTCAGGCTCCAAACGACAAATGTATGTTGCAGTTATGGCCTTGTGGGAAATACTTCTGTGTATTTATGTGGAATTTTAACGACTCTGTGAGTACCTAAAAAAAAAAAAAAAAAAAAAAAAACAGACTAAAATCACAGCGGTTTTCACTGTGGCCACTTTAAAATAATTGCACTTTTTCAAATCAACTGGTATTTGTTGGTGGATTAGAAAGCAGCATTTTGGACTAACCGCAAATCATCACACATCAGGAGGGGAAAAAAAAAAGTTCCTCTGTGGATCACGGAGCCCAGTGTTGGCAGGAACACGGAGACTTATTTTCTCTGCATTGAAACGTCTCTGCCACTATTTGAACTGCGCATGTATCACCGCGGGAAAGTGTCACGTTTAAGGCCGAACAGGGAACCATTTATTTTGCCGAGCGATAGTGTCAGCGTTTCTCCCGACAGGCGCGTCCATTCCAGCTGGAAGCCCTGACAAATAGGGGAACAATACAAGGTGTCTGCAGACATAAAGCAGAAAAATGACTCCATTCCCAACAGCAGCACCTCATGAAAATAAATCACACCCTGCTATGGAATTATTGGTGTATCTCTGGAGTTTTTCCAGCATAAGTGACACTGATCTGGAAAAAACAAACCCGGCTGCACTGAGGATTTAAAAACTATGAGAATCATGTGACATTCGGAGGGACTTGTGGGACGAAATGTATGAAAATATCTTACCCACAGATTTATCATGGTGTGGCTGCGGGCCATAACAGCCATGGTCGTGCAATCACACTTAGGTTTGTGTGTTTTGATTGGACAGCTGTGGTCGCGAGCTTGGATTTGGACTCAGAACGTTGGAAAGGTTTCAGAAATCGGTCACCGATCAAAAGTTCTTTGAAAATCAAGATTCGCTAATATCAGATGTTTTGAAAAACAAACCTAGATCAAGATGTAATGACTAAAATCCACCAACCTTTTGAAACTTAATTTTCAGTTTTACTTTTAAAAATGTTTACTTGATATTTTCCATATTAATAATTCCATCACTTGGATTATTAATTAATCCATATAATCCCCCAATCCGTCAGTCTTTGTGTTTTTTCAAATTTAGAAATGTTGATTTATATGAATAATCATGATTAGTTGTCAATAACAACTATAACAAATAATCACGATTAATCGTGAGTAATCCACAGCTAACTTGTGAAGAATCTGATTTTAAATTTTGATCGTTCAACAGCCCTCGGTTCAGTGCGGAGAACATTTATATTTAGGTTCAGAAAACTCTCTTTATAAAATGTTTGCACATCGCATCATCTAAGAGGAAACAATTTTGTGTCAAACTATATAAAAAAAAAACCCTGGCTCCAACCTTGGTTGACATTCACAGCAGCCCGTCCACAGCCCCACAGGGCCCCGCTCTTACTCCTGCTCTGGGTCCCTTTGCATAAACCAATCAATAGTGGAGCGTGTTTCGGCAGAGAGCGGCTCCTTCTCTGTCCGTCAATACTGACATGTTAGCATGACCAGACATCCATCAGGCTGCCTGACATGTTTCTGAGCCCAGGCCTCCACCATCCATCAGAGTTTGACTTTAATAAACCTGATATCAATCAATAAGCCACATTTTCAAACCGACCGCGGTGTTAACATGCAGGAGGACGGCATCAGTGACGACCTTATTCAAGGTCACGCAAAGACCCGGCTCCAGTGGAATCTGGCCTTTTGGTAATTGATGCACTCACTGCTGTACAGCCAGTGTAAACAAGCAGGGAATTAAGTTTGGCATCAAGGAGAATAGAAGAGAGTGCATTAGGAGCTGATGGAGTTTCTGTCCTTAAAGATAGAAAATTAAGAGTGGAATGTGTTCTTTTTAAATAAATAAATATAAAATCTATAGAAGGAGAATATAATAGGGAAACATGTGAATATTGAATTCAATTACGCAAAAAAAAAATTCAGAATGAGCATTTTTTGATTAGAACTTGGGAGTCAGCGTTAGATCTAAAAATAGAAGAAAAAAAATCAGTAAAAAAAAGTCGAACATTGACCCGTCTTTTCAGTCATACTGACACAAAGCAGATCTGTCATTAGACTTAGTTTTACCCAATCAAAACTAACATCAAATCTCTGAGAAGAAGATGATAATTCTATCATTTTATTCTCTTTATTAGGAGGAAAATTCAACATCTATGATTCAAATCGCCAATTTCTCAGGCTAAAATTCACTATTAGAAATAAAAGAAAAACAAAAACATAACTTTTTTCTTCAGATACTGTATGTACACACACACAGTCAAAGTCAGAGTCAGAGCAGAGAGCTCATTACATCCAGCCTGCTGCCTGATGGCTCTTTGACAACTTATCACCTTCAACTCACTTCCACACTTTCTGAACTTCCTCTCTGCTCCACCTCTGCGCCTCGTCAGACACAGAGGAAACACATTAGAGCTGAGCCTGTCTCCTGTAAATCCTCTCTGTCTTCTCAGGTGTGAACTTCTGACTTCACAATTTTTTTTTTCACATACTGCCCAAAAATAGTGCCGTACGAGAGGAGGCTCTAATAAAATTGGAGAACTTTGCAGCCGCCTGCAGCGACAGGAGCCTCCGTTGTGGTTGAGATCTTAATCCATCATGCAGATAGGTATGTGCTCCTTCAGGGGACTGCAGCTCTCTGCCTGCTCCAATCAGGTCCAACCATCAGTCAGGACTGAGCGGAGTCTTCACTGTCTGTGTGGCCCCGCTGATGCTTTACAACAGCGCTGTTCAAACTTTATTCAAGCAGAGCCAGATTTGATCAAGTGGAAACCCCTGAGGGCCGAGCGTTTCTCCTCAGATACTCTGTAATAAGGTGTCAAACAAACGCGCTGAATTCAAACACATCCATTTAATGAGTGACATATAACCTTGTTAGGTCGCTAATGTAAATATATTAACAAACTTCTCACTCACTCCGGAGTGAGTTCCTGAAAGTTCTGGTAACTGGAAACACAGAGTGATGTGCGATGGTTCAGAGGGAGCTAAAAGCTAAAAGCTACATGTTAGCCAAACAGCAAAAAAAAAAAAAAAAAAGCTATCAGAACAAAAACAGCTACCTAAACCAGAAACTGCTTAAAGTTGTGAAAAACAACTCTAGCCATACATTAGCTGAGATATTTTAGGATTAGCCAAAGGACACACATTAGCACTGGATAGTTGGGATCGGCTCAAATTAAGTGAATTCAAGATTTAAAAAAAAAAGAAAATTCCTAAAAAATGTATATAAAAAAAACTAAGTCAAAACAGCCCTATAGCTAGCTAGCTTAAATTGCAAAAAAAAAAAACAACATCAAAAAGCTCTTAGCAGTTAAAAAGAATTCTAATGGTTAGCCGAGATCAATGAGTATCAACTTGTGGTCCACGGGCCAAACCCGGTCCACCAAACGTTTTATCCAGCAGAAACTATACATCAAATATTAATGACAGACAAAAATGTAATGTAAATGTAAAAAATCTAGCCCTTTGACAAATAAAGTTGGTGACCCCGACCTACATTATAGTTTAATGTTCTTTAAAAAGCTTTATTATTTTTTAAAAAGTTAGCAAAAGAAGAGATGATGATGAGAAATAAAAAGGGAAAAACAAAACAGCCAGAGGATTTTAAAGGCCGCAGTAGGAAGAGGACCAAGGGCTAAAAGTCATCAATCATGTCTTTAAATTAAAAACCCTTTCAACTCAGACCAGTGGTTGCTTCTCTTTGTCATGTCAAAAGATTAATTAACTGAGAAGACAATGGACAAACACCTTCAAAAAAAGCACAGAAGAAGACGAACAACTGTGGTCGCCACGGAGCTCTAATGCAGAGTGACAGGGATTTTAACCTTTTACTTCCAGAGCCCACAGTTATCACTAGCATGCGCTTCCAGGCACCACTGTACCTGTCACATGACAAGACAGTTCTGTGAACAGGACCGGGTTTCTGCTCAAACGCAGTATTTCACCTGGGAGCCAGAGGTTACGTCTGGTAACGTGAATTATTCCGATGACATGGTTCACAAATCACCGGAGCCCTTCACACCCGGTTGTGTAAGATCTTCATAGGTGATTTGATCAGAAGTACAGGCTAAAAGTACATGACCTCACACCTGCTGATAGAAGGCAAGAGGAAGTTAGGAAAAATACTTCACAGGGGCTTGAAAGAGTCAACAAGATGGATGTCAACGTCTTTGAATCTTCAACTAATTCTTCCATCTACCTCACAGCTTCGTATCACCGTTGGTATGTCATTCATGGTAGGGACTTTTTCTTGGTTTGTCGTCCTGTATTCTTTGAGCTAAAACCTGAGAACATTTTCACATTTTTTAAGGCGCCTAAAAGTGCGTTTCCGCAGATTCTCAGTCCTAAATACTTCTCTTCAATGTGAGAACAACCCTCTGCACTGACGACCTTACTCGTAATCCAGACTTGGTTTCGCTCCATCTGATTTTATTCTTTTTCAAAAACTGTAAGAACATTTGAAAAACCAAGAAGCCCAAATCCCCCGGAATTCTATAAAGTAGGAATTCTCTGATGGAAGCAACAAATGTTTGGACCTCTTTTTCTACTTTAGCTCCTGATTCGTCTTCCCATCAAACTTCGAGGAACATCTCTGTCCTCCCTGTCTTCTGTCTTTACTGTCTGTCTTTGCTTTGTTCCATTATAATGTTAATGCTCGAACTTCTCCTTCATAAAACCTTTAACGTAACCTACCTAATGCAGAAACTTGCTTGCAGGTTCAACCTTCAGCGTGGTTAATCAAACACTTTTATTAGGTGTCAGGCGTGCGCCGACGGCTTTTTGCAATCGGAATCTGAACCAGAAATACTTCACTGATCCCCTGGGGGGGGGGGGATCCTTGAACATTTCACGATAAAATATACAGGTTTAAGGTCTTGTTTGAAAAAAAAGAAGGTTCTAATTTGAAGTAAAATCAGTTTTAGTTTGTTCCAATATCAGGTCAGGACATTCGTAGTTAATACAGTAAGTTAAGACAGATTTTACACTGGAGGGCCTTCATTATGCATGGGCAGTATCAAAGCCAGAAATGTCTGAAATCTAATTTCAGATATTCTTAAATTCCATCTAATATTAATAATTGTTAAATACCTCGCTGTACATGGGAAAACCGAGTGTTTTCACATGATTCACTTCATTGTGAAACTGTAGGAACTGAGGCCTGGGGACATCCTGGAAGAAGGCAGTTTTCACTAAATGACCCCTGAAAGAATGTGGCCATGTGCAGAGCAGACCACCTCCAAGTGTGGCAATCAGCTCTCACTGCATCCTCAGCGCCTCGGGTACATTCATACCTGCATTTACAGCTGTCTACCCGTGCCTGAAACACTGGTGCTTGTTAATGTCAGGTATGAGGACCGGGCCTTATTGGTGATTTTTAATGATGTGGCAGGTCATCTGTGCGACGCTCCAACACCCCCGAGGCGAAAGAGAAGGGGCGAGACCCCGACTGCATACACTGTGATATTTATATATTCCACCTGGGTGGTTCGAGGTACGGTGGGAGATCAGTGAGCAGGGATTTTAATGGATTTATGTCAGTCAGGAATCACCTGTCAGTGTGGAAAATATAAAGGCTGTGCTCCATGATGAGGAGGCCTGGACCTGTACATGAGGCTTCCATCTTTGTGGGTTATGGCTCTTTTTCCTCTTTGTCACCCCACCCCCACCCCCCACCCCCTTCACTCCGTCAATGTCTGCTCTCAGGTCGTCAGAGGTGAGACGTTTCTTTGAACCTCGTGACTCTGAGATCACTTTCAAAATCTCTGATGCTCTTTACACTTTTGTCTGATGGAGATTACATGTAAACAACATTAACTGTATATAATGACAGTTAAAGGTTTTTAGCCTGTGCGTTGAACTCCTCCGTAACACTGTGACGTCAGATTTACAAAAAACAAAAAACAAAAGAGATAATGGGATTCAATAAATATTTGTTACAAATTGCGATATATTGCAGTTTTTCATTTTGTACGAAATTTTCTTTGTCATTTTTGAACAACAACGATAACAACAACAACAACAAAACAGTAGAAATTGCTAAATGCTAGCAAAAAAGTAGGAAGCTAAATTTTGGCCCCCCAAAAAGCATTAAATAGCCTTCAGTTAGCCCAAAAACCTTAAGGTTATTAAAAGCTATTATTGACTAGAATTAAATAATGCTCAAATGTTGAATATTCCATAAATGCCAAAAGACAGTAAACCATACAGAATATCGCTTAAAGCTTAGCCAAAATGGCTAAAGAACCCCAACAACTTCATATTAGCCCTTTGCTAATCATGACCCTCTTTAAAAAAAAAATAACGTAAAATGACAGTAGCTTTCTTAAAGTTGCTAAATATCAGCTGTAAAAATCAACTCACTGACCAAAACACACTCTTTGACCCTACAGATGCAGGAAACCCCATCATCAACCACACCCTCTTACCTGAGAGGTAAGGGGTCACGGAGACGCAACCACTCCATCTTGATGCCCATCACCTGTCATCACATGACCCGAGTAATGCACCTAAGATGGTCCGCAGAGCCTTCAGGCTCCTCCTCTGTTTTAAGTATCCACAATCAAAACCCCTTAAAATATCACCGCTTCCCCCTAAGGCTGGGTGCACCGCTGACCTCTGACCCGGGAGGTCAGGTGACTAATTAGCCAACACCTTTGAGGAGCGCTGGAATGCTCCATGCCGAGGGCAGGAAAAAGTAGAAGTGGGATCTGTCAATTCCCTTCACTGGGACCATAAACACTCCCAGGAAGAGAGTGGAAAACAGGTGATTATTATGATGTGTACAGTTACTGCCTGTCTGTAAAAGTCAACAGCAGCGGCACCAGGTGTCAAGTGGAAAATGACAGCATGGAAAAATGAAAACAGCTAATTGCTAAAGTAAAAAAAACTCTGTTACAGCAAAAATCTTATTTAAAAATATATAGTTACGCTAAAAATTAGAGAAATATACAGTATAAGTAGGCAATGTAGTTATAGTATTACTAGTAGTAGCAGCAATATTAATAATAATATTTTTATTTTAAAGGTCTACTGCTCACAAGTTCTGAATTCAATGGCAGATAATATACTCATGAAAGGAGTTATTATGGTATGCACATGGAGTATGTTATTATGATAGATATCACAAACTGTCAGGACACCAGAAACAAAGTTCAAACAGTCAGACAAGTCAGTACTAAAAAGCTAAAAGTCAAAGTTTTACCCTCCACTGGAACACAACATATCCTGTCTCCTATTGGACCATCCAGTGGGTTTGTCACGTTTGCATCCCTAGTTGCAATCTACTTTTTCTTTTTCTTCTCTAAATAGCATCTAAATTTACCAGACGTCATCATATCCCACAGTAGAAGATTTGTTATTCTGTACTCGCTAATAATATCCGCAGGTAATAGTTACTAAATTACTGAAGCATTTGAGGTCATCGTCCGTACTTCCCTCTCGAACCACTCGCTGTAATGGAGACGGCTTTGTCCATTTCATATAAACAATCTGTGGTTGTTTCTTTGTCCATAATTCTCATCGTAAGGAACATGAAAAACAAAAACACCTTTTTTGCTCCACAGGGACTGTGTCCGTCTGTAAATGGGCTCCAGTCTGATTTAATGTGTTTAAATGGAGGGTATGAGCTGAGTTCTAATGACACATAATGGTCTGTGTCCTACAGCACTTTATTGGCTTTTCAAGGACGTAATGATAGTCAATGGCCGTGCATTACATTTCAGAGCGTGGCCTCCATTAGGTCCAAGAGAATCTTTCATCTTCCACATTCATGCTGGTAGCCAATACAGGATCCTGTGTCATTGTCATCTGGGCCACCGTGACACAGACTTTTCAGGTGATTGATAGTAATGGCTTTCCTTTTTTTTATATTTTATGCTTTTCATATGTAAACACGTACTTGATTTGCATGAGGTTCGACGGTGAATGAACAGCCTTCTCTCTCCACTGAAGGCCTTAATTGCGCTGATGACACGTTGCTATTTGTTTGGACTTAGCTTAGCTGTGGTCAAGCGCGGCCAGATTTAGACAGCACAAAAAGACGCTGTGGTGCGAGCGTGAGGATGAACAGAAGAATATATATAAGGAAAGGCATCTGGAAACTGAAAACAGAAGCGTGAGGATGAACAGAAGAATATATAAAAGGAAAGGCATTTGGAAACTGAAAACAGATGTGTGTGTGTGTGTGACTGAAGCGTACATGTAGGTGCCAGTCTTGCTCACTGGCTGGCTTTGCCTATCCTGTGAATTGTTTTCGCAGAGTAAGGGTCAGGAGTCAGATTAGGATTTTTCGTGAGTGATTAGGGTCAATAAGGAGGAGAATGTGTCCACAACAACAAAACAGGCCAATAAGGAGGAGAATGTGTCCACAACAATTTTCCTGCATCAACAAAACAGGCAACGGAAGGAAAAGAACAGGTCGAAACCTTGACATACGGGATAAAAATCATTGTGACAAACAACGAACGGATAAAGAAAAAAAATCTCACCTACACATGACCTGTATTTAAAAAAAAAAAAAAAACATTTCCAGGAAGAAAAACCCACTACAGTAGCTGAATGGTGTTCAGCATTACTGATCCTGTCAGGTGACTGCAGCAGAAAGTTATGTGTTTCCAGGGACGCAAAAAAAAAAAAAAAAAAAAAAAAAGGAGCTCTGGCAAGGATCGGGACGACGTGAAGCCAAGAGAGAGTCGTTCCAGCACGGCTGCACAAATGTCCCCTCTCCTTACACCGAGAATATTTCCAGCTACGCCAAATAAAATTGTTCCAGGTGCACGGGTGAAAAAGGACGTGCTCATTTACCTCAGCCGAGGTTCTGCAGGGCCGTAAAACAAGCAGAAGGGCTCCAACTCAGCCAGGCTTTGGTAATGGCTGAACTAACGCAGTGGCCTGTGGCCCCAATAAGTGGCCCTTCACAATACACACTGGTGTTCCACTGACAGGTGCCTGCTAACCATTACACCACATGGCAGATTAATTCTGTCTCATAACATTTGACCACAATGTGCATAAAATGTCTGGCTCTTTCGTCCATGAAGATACTGTTGCACTAAGAACTGTTGGACTCATAATAATATATCATTTGAATTTCGAGTCGTTTTATTTCAATCTGTTAAAGCGGTATTTTGGGTGACTTTTGTCAGAGTTTACCTTACTTTTATTATTTTTTAATGATGGGACCATATGTTTTGTAATATGCAGGGAAATATATTAGCTTATTTAAATGTATTTTTGAAAAATATTTTGACTCTGATTTTTTTTTTTTACATGTGTAGCTGCCTTGAATTATTTGACAACACTTTAATTAACAGTGACTTTTTGAATCAAATTTTAGCGATTATATATCGCTAAATAGCAATATTTGAATCAAATTTTAGCGATTATATATTGCTAAATAGCAATATATATTATATATTATATTTACAAATCTGTCGGCAAACTTTTGTGACAAATTACTTCTTTTTGTTTTACCTTTTGCTCATTTCTGTTATTGTCACAATTGAAAACAAAGCTTTTATAGATGTTGAACCATCTGTGGTCTGTAGCCCAAATAACCGACCCTTGTGTCACAGACTGGCACAGACTGCTGTGTCACTGAGAGCTGCCTGCTAACCAATAGGTCACATGGCAGACTCAAACTCTGACTCCTAACATTTGACCGCAATGTACATAAAACGTCTGGGTTACGTCTGGTTGCTTGATCACATTATTTGCTATTTTATTTGTGTTAACTTTCATTACTTTTACAGGCTACATTAATTTTTAAACTAATGTTTAAATCTTATTTTGGAAACACCTTGTTAATAAGGTGTTTCTCCTAATGGTTTTTCTTTAATTAAATTTAAGAAAAATTTTCCCAGTAATGATATAATCAATTTTTTTTTTTTTCGGGGCTTTTAACTTTTAATAATTGTTGGTCAAACTTTTGTTTTAGCTCTAAGTTCTGGATATACAGTATCTTGATCTATTTGACCTAAATACTACTGTTGTTGATCAATTTCAAGCTTCAAAATTTAAAACCTGTTCTTTGCTAAATAGTTCCTTGGATTCCAAATGAACAAAATTACAATGTTTTGGAAAAGAAATGCCTGTTTTCATTACTGACATTTTTTTCCACATGTAATTATTTTCAGTATATCTTCAAATACACCCTAACAATCAAAGGTAAAACATATAAAAACATAACCTAAAAAAAAGCTCCATTTACGGGTCAAATGTAATTAAATTTTACAGAAATAACAAATCCTTGAGTTGAGGGCTTTAAAGGTGGACATCAAAGCTGCGTATTTTCAAAGCATCATGCGATACATGAAGAGGACCTGTGTCTAAGAGCCGGCCAGGACTAATTCTCCACCGACAGATTGCAAACAGTCTCAACAGCTTCCATTTCTGCTTGATTTTTTTTTTTTTTTCTTCTGAGGCCTTAACAGTCTCCAGGTCTGAGGGAGCGCAGCTTTCCGTTCAGGTTTCATCAGTGGCAGTGAGCTGAAACCTGAGGACGGGGAAAAGGGCACCGCGGCGTATGGAAAGGTTTAGGTGAGCAGCACACTCCCCTCTTATGGAGCTGATGAGAAACACCTGGGCGTCTGTGCTCCGCGACGTCAACCAGACGAATCAGTGCCACGACGGATGATTGAGAGTGAGGTGGTGCAAAAAGGAGAGCTGTGATCTCAGGGTGGAGGGCTATAGGAAAAGAACGTGAATGACACCCAAAAGGAGTGGAGAGAAACTCGACACCTCGCATTAAAGAGCGAAAAGTCAGACAAAATAAGCAGACCGAACAGGAAACTGGTCGTATCGATCAAACGTAAGCGTGTAAATACTCAAAGATGACTGGTAATGATGAGGCCTCTGCGACTGTACAGAAATGCACTGGGATGTTTTTCAAGAGACCTCAGAACAAACACAATCCAACCACTTTGGAGAGAAGTCTGTTAAGTGTTTGCGTCCATTCATCTATGTGTGAGGCTGTTTCTAAGATGTGCCACAAATGTTTAAGATGTGGCTTCGTCGTGTGATTTCTGCCACACACAACAGTCAGTTGAAAACAATCACAGAAGAGGCAAAAAAAAAAAAAAAAGTGGGAACACGACGAGATCTGGAACTTGTCTGGTTCCTGACCAGTTCTATTACATCTCCTCTAATGTGTGAAGAAATGCGTCGGTTAAACCATCGAGTAAATGCTCGGAGCAATTTGACTAAAGGGCCTCAGGCGGTTTTTGGACGGAGAAACCAGATATTTGTTCATATATTCTGTCCTCATGAAACCCAATTACAACTCAACCGATGGTGACCTGCGGTGTACGTCAGTTGAATCTGATTGTATTTGGGATAATCGCGCGGGTTTGAAGTTACGGTTTCCACAGTGTGGAGAAGAGATGGTCACTGGCAAGATGACAGGAAGTGAAACACAAACATCTCTCAGCCTGGTGGTCCAAAGATTAGGGATGTACTTTAAAGAGGCACAACAGGGTCTGACAGCCACCCAGAAAGTTCTGTTTTAAATAGACATGCTTACTCATGTGTCCTTGGGCAAGATACGCCGAACCCAGTTTCCCAGCCTGGAATATTGGAGAATTGCCCTTTTAATTCACATGAATGTATTCAACGAGCCTATGGTTTTACATATTCCCAGACTCAAAAACCGAGAGATAAAACATTTTCAATTTGCAGGTTGTATTCAACGAGCCTATGGTTTTACATCAATGTATCAAACTTTCTCTGAAGAATCGCTGACTGCTCGATATTCAAACAGCTAATTCATACAGCTCTCTGTTTGACTAACAAGAAACACATGACATCTGTCTTAGATAGGACAGTTCCAATGGTGATAAGAGGAAATTAACTTGGCAACTGTGGTCTTACCACGAACGACCTCTTCAGTAAATACCAGTGAATCTAATGAGAGAAGTTGGCAGTGTCCTGATATACTGTACTACGTCCATCCATCTGTCTTCTACCCATTTATCCTATTCAAGGTTGCAGGGCAGCTGGAGCCAATCCCGGCAGTCAACCAGTGGGGGCGGGGTTTCACCCTGTAAGTTAGCCAATCTAACACTGAGCCAAATAAGAAAACAAAAAGAACATTCACACTCACAGTCATCCCTGTGGTCAGTCAAGATAGTTTGATTGGCTGTCAAAAGGAATCTGAGGTTTTTCATTTTATTATTGCAGGCAGCCCCTGCTGGCCTGTGGTGTTACTGCAATTTGAGATTGAACTTTTTTTTTTTAAATTCATATCAATTTTGTCTTGAGTTCTGAAACAATAAATGGACGTAAAGGTAAACAAAGACACAACTGTGTATTTTTTAATCATCTTTTTTAATATCGGTATATTTTCCAGTTACAAATGAGTCCGAACTCATAGTACAATTACATTTACTGGTACTATATTTAACACTTTAGGACTATTGAACCCTGTCATCTAAAGTTTTTTCTTGAATTAAATTTAAGAAAATTTGATTTTTTTTTTTTTAGCTCTAAGTTCTGGTCTATTGTGGGCTGTCTACACCGTTTATCTGTACCACGATAGCCACGGTAGCTAATGTTAGCTCCAGTGCTCGCAGCAACATGTCTTACATTAAAGTGACGCGACCATGATGCCATTAAGAAGTAAATAATATAAAACAAACCTTTTTTGTCAGTAATTAATTATCATATTAACTTGTTACGAGCCCTAATCTAGATACAGTCATGTGTGCAGACACATCAGTATTTTAGCTTGGCAGACATAGAATCGCTGGTCTTTAAATTTGGACCAACACAGCTACACTACACTGATGATGAAATATATACCACACATCTTTTTTAACTGCACCTGTTATGAGAGTTAAACCATGCAGTGAAGTGTTTGCATGTAATTTTTATAGACTCCTCCGTGTACAGTGTTGTCTGTCCGTTTGTATTCTTTTTTTGTTTAGCGTGTAGGCGTCAGTGCTGATAGGTCCGTCAGACGAGATGCTGCTAAGAGCAGATGTCAGAGCCCCGGTGATCAAACTGGCAGAATTCACTTTCCACTTCCACTCCCCAGAGAGAGTTTGACCTGACTGGAGTTACCACAATATGGCTGGATGCTGCCTAGCTGGTCACCCAACACTGTATCTGTACACACACACACACACACACACACACACACACACCGGCTTCAAGAGTCCTGAGATGCAATTCATGATCCTATTTTAACCGTTCTAATCAGTTACATAAACACTCACTCTGTAGCAAAGCCAAATATAATTTTGATTCTGTCCTGCATGAACAAGTGCAACACGTCATGTAGCAGCTAAAAAAAAAAAAAAAAAAGAAGAAGAAGAAGTAAACACCTCCCTGCAACAAGTCCACTGGCATCAGGCACAGATGATGTCACTTCAGATGCCGGCAGCCGTTGAATCACTGGTGGATTATTAGAAGCCGACAAAAGGGATTTCAACGAAAAGGATTTGTTTCATTTCAAGTTATAATCACATCATCGCAAACCTTCACAGCAGACAGGTCTACACTGTGGCGTCATGGCTAATCACAGCACTCGGATAAGCTAACATGCAGACAACTGTATTTGGCGGTGTGTAATGTGTTGCTAGGGCAGTTAAAGGACTTCTGAGGTCGATTTATCAGATTCTGTAACTTTATTTTGGCCACTTTGCGCAGTTTGGTCATATTTTCCAGCAGTTGTAGTGAATTCCGTGGGTAAGTTAAATGATCCTTTACTCTTTTGGCTAAATGATGTTGTAGCATTGCTATAACGCTAAGCTAACCCAGCTATTTTTGAGCTGGCTTTATGTATTTCCTTTGTATTTGGACTAATTCTCTGCTATAAAGTCTTGTTTTTTTTCCACTTTTTTTTCTTTTTTATTCAGTTTATCCAGATTTGAACATTTTGTTATTTTATAGCTATGTGTATTTTTTTTTAGCAGGGAAGCTATTTTAAGCTTCCTTTTGGTTTGGTTTTAGAACACTGACTTTTTTTATATTTCTAATTCACCATTGATTCATTTGTTATTCAATTTTGGAATATGTTTGACTATACTATTACTATTACTCTTAGCTAAGTTTAAGCAAAGTTGCTACCTTTTTGGTCAAGTGGCAAATGTTTATCGTTTAAGCAAAGTTGCTACCTTTTTGGTTAAGTGACAATTGTTTATCAAGTTATAATGTAATATTCAAGTTATAAAAGCAGGAAAATATTGTGTCCAATTTGACCTAAACTGGGTGGATTGCATTTGATTTCTTTCTCTTTTTTCTACATACGATCTGCATGTACTGTAGAGAATCCAAACATCCAAAGACTCTGTTGGTTGGCTTAAACATATTTGTCTCCCGAATGATAAAAAAGCAGCCCTGGGTAAAAATAGAGACACATTCTTGGTAGGTTATCTTACTTGAAACTTCTTCCCATAAATTTTGATTCCTCAGAGAATGTCAAAACAACAATGGTTTTTCCTGCGCAGGGTCAGGCTGTGGTCTAGGACACAACACATATATATAATTCTCCTCCAACAGGCAAACACTGAAGGTCACGCATGCAGACAGAGCTCATGAAAAACACCCGGCGTGTTCTTCCATGAGGCAAAGTACACAATGGTGCCAGAAGACAGAAGAGAGAGACAGAGAGAGAGACAGAGAGAGAGAAAACAGCAGCACAGCAGAACATTTGCCAGTCAGCAGAGATCCAACAATGAAAACACATCCATATTATTCCAACCAGTGGAGTCTGCTCCGGCCGTTTCTGCCTGTTCTGCCGTAACTCTTTGACACGTCTCGATTCTGACTGACTTAACAGTAACTACTACTGTCTGTGGTCGACAATAACCACGCCGCCCGTGCTTTCGTTGGAAGTGTATGAAAGTTGTGACCTCACTCTGTGTGACTGGACCACCCTTAAGTGAAAACTCCCAGAGAAAATCAAAGTGTCAAGAGTGAGGTAGTACATGAAATTAATCTCTTCGTCAGACTCTTAAGTTGGGTTTCTCATACCGTTCTGCTGAGACTTTGTTTTTACACGAAGGCAGTGACGTGCGGCCGCTTTATATCCATGTGTTGCAACAGGAGCGTTTGAATATGATATATAATGTTTTTTCACAAATGGACCAATTGCACAAACACATGCTTTTGTTTGAATAATGAGGTAATCAATGGCAACCCACTCTGGACTGGACAATGTGAGTCAAAAATAACTGTTAAGGAGCGAAAGTGTAGACCAACATTTAACTGAATAATCATTTTCAAGTAAAGTCACATACAAATAATCCAAAATGTGCTTAAGATCTGACTTTTAAAGTCAAAATAAATAAACCAAATAGATAGCATTTCAGTCAAGGTAGCTTAAAAAAAGTCAAAATTAAAGAATTTCAGTTCAAATATTTACTAATAACAGTCAAGATTTTAAACAACTTGAAGCCAGATTTAAAAAAAAGAACCCGACCTTTGGGTATTAAAAGCTACTGGACATGTTTTATTTCCAACATGGTTAGTGGACCATTAAAATATGGACATTAAGAACGGCGTTACATGTTTTATGGGTCGAGACCTATTCGTTAGCCGCCATTGACCAAGACTCTGCAGCCATGTGGAGCCAACCTGGAAATGGAAGTTCAGCTCCAGTCGCCACTTTTAACCAACCTCTCTCACACTGTGGCTCGGGTGCAAACAGAAAAACACTCAGTGCTGCTGGAGCCTCACACAAACAAAGAAAGTTTGTTCACAAATGTTCCCACATGCACTTGAGGACAGAAGTTACAACACTGCAGAGCAGTCCAAGTGACCTCAACCTGCAAATACCTCTGTGTTTTTTATCTTTTACTGGCAGCTCCAGGAACATGATACCGTATTGGAATTTAAAGAAGAAGAAGAAAAAAAACTATCTTACTGTGGCAGGTTTTCCTCTCTTAAATAAGCTGCACTGAAATTAAAATGGAACTAATCCATCTCTGTCTCGGTGGCTGCTGTTAATAGATGCTGCGAGGTCAGGGACCGGTGCTACTTTTCTATGAGTGAAATGTGTTTATTTGCACGGACGTGTGCGGTATATGAGTGATGCAGATGAGCTGTGGGGGAAATGGAATGCTTGTAGAAGTGCTTGTAAAGCTTGTACCTTTGTTGTGTTTGCTGCTCAGAGGACAAGCAGAAGGCACATGTTGTACAGCGCTCTCTCCCTCGTTCTCCTGTGCACTTGTGCTGGCTCAGCAGGCTTCCTGTCTGCTTCATTCTGCTCCCCTGATTACATTGGCCTTCTGTCTACCTAGCCATTGATTCCTGCGCACCCAGGCAGTCAGGCAAGCAAGCACTTTTCTGTTTGCACACGCTCCCCTCCCACTACCTGCCTGGCGTTATCGCAGCGTTACCTGTGTCTGTGCCGGGGTCAACGGGTTTGTGCAGGGAAGGGTTTATGTGTACAGGAAGATGCATGGCTGCGGGCTTAAGAATCCTGACATCATGAATTACACCCCCGCTGCCAACAGTGCAACAGAGAATGGCCCAAACAAAGGCAGGGGTCAGGAGGTGCTGTTTCATCATTCTGCTCAAAGAGGTCCATCACTTTGACTTAGGTTTATAATTAGCATTCAAAGTTCTCAGCGGAAACACTTTAACAAGGGCTAAAGTGGGTCAGATCCAAAGTACATACACGCCTTTCTTTAATTTCTGTTGAAATACTTGAATTATTTGGTTTAAAAAAAAACAGCTCTGAGCTGTGATTGTCCTCAGAGAGCTGGGTCACATTCAGACAGAAAGAAACCACCGAGAAAGCGATACAGGAAGATTAAAAAAAAAACAAAAAACAACAATGAACACATTGTGCAAACTCTATTTTCTTTTTTTTTTTTACAAGATTTCTTGAAATTCAACCCAAAACAACATCACTAACATGCCTTATTTTAATGGGGAATAGATGACCTCAATTCACTCAGAAATGTTCATCAGTAACCACTTGGTCATCAGATTTTATAAACGGCCTCAGTTACGATCATGTTTTTTTTTTTTTCCTCTGGCCACATTCAACAATTTAGCTGCATTTTTTTTCTTGCAGTTTTGTCTCCTGAACAAAGCACAAAGAGCCATTCTTGCTAGCGACGATAAAATGTATCCATCTGGAGCTGGTGCCGATCCCAGCGGCCAATGGTGATGTCAGGATACACCGTGAATGGTTTGCATCTCATGACCACACAGAGACAAACAGCCATTCAGTGACCTTTGGGTGATGGTCTTTTATTACCCCTGACTTGACTTCACGCCAACATCGACCGTTTTTACACTAGCGCTGAAATATGGTATTGGCTGAGCAGCGAAATTACTTTTGCTCAACATTTGCACTGCAAAGTGATTAGTACTCACTGTTTAACTAATTATCTAATCCACATGGAGGTTTCAAAGATATCAAAGACGCTACTAACTAATAGTGGTCAATAATGCTAACTGACCAACACTGGTGAGGCCAACAGAACTGGAGGACAACCCATTTCTGGACTGTAACTTTCAACACAGGTTTAAGCCCTGTTGGGTTTGTTGTGGATGAATGTGTTACCCAGGTTACGTTCACCATTTATGACAGGGCGAGATACGATCGCACCTGAGTTTCAGTGTGAGTAAACCTGCATCAGCACCGTCATGTCATTCAAACTCAGCTATGGCAGAGAATTCATAATGGATGGAAATATGAACCCGGACACAGAGGTGGGAACGTTTGCAGACGCGCACACACACAAAAAAACCCCTACAAAGGAATGCAGGTCAACGCTTTGAAGATTAGAAACTTAAGCAGGCCGTCTGATAATGTTCTCTGACAGAAGAGTTTGACAAAGAGTGATTCACAGAAAGTCCTAATGCATTCATCTTTGTGGAGAGACGCATTGCGGGCAAACACTGAAACTCAAGTCCTATTGAAAAATAACACTGAGAGAACAACGATCCTTTAGCTAATGTGACTGAGCAAAACCTGTTGTGACAAATTAATCCCATTCAGGCTTAGTCGTAGCTTCAAAGATGACGTTAGGCCGCGCATTGTGTTTTTGTGACAGGACAACAGGATTTACACAGGTTTTTGACTGGGATTATATTTCCGAGCAAGTTCAACATTCAAAGGACAAAAGCATTTGTAATCAACGCAACGTGTTGTCATTTAAAGACGAGAATCATTTCCTCAGGTAACCTCTGCCGGCAGATCTTAAGGACAAGTTTCTATTCTTTAATATGCTCAAAATGTTATGACAAGTACAACGCAATATGAATTAGTTCCACACAAGCCCCTATCTGTGTATTTAATATCATCAAGTACAATAATAGTATTTACTTGTAGTGTTGTACTAGTGTTTGTGGTGATCTTTTATATCTTTCGTTTTCTTTTTTTTTCGACATGCGAATTTATTTAAAGTTAATTCCTCTTTTTCTCTTGTGAAGCCATTTTATTTTCTTATGTGGGTCAAAGAAACCGTAGTATTACAGTAACAAGTTGCTCTGATAATGTTTATCTTTGTCAACGCTGGGCAATATCTTTGTTTGATCAGGCTTTTTTCTGGAAACAATTTGAAAATAAGGGGGATATCTTTGTTTGATCAGGCTTTTTTCTAGAAATAAACTGTTTGAAAATAAGGGGAAAAACAATGATTTAATAAATATGAAAGAAAAGAAAGATGGTTAGTTTAGTGGAAACTAGAGCAAGTTTTTGACCTAGTTTCAATTGTATTTTTCTGTCCCCAGGTTTTCTAAATTATTTTTTCCTGTTGAGGTTTTTCTGTTAAACTGTTCTTTTTTTTACAGTATATATTACAGCCTCTACCAAAGTCTGAACCATGCAGGTGCGAATACGTCGCCTGGACTTTTGAAAGTCGGTGTATGTTGGTGCCTGCATGTTAGTCATGTGATCCGCTGGCAACAAAACCAAGGATGAAAGCTGCCTCTAGCACTGTGTCAGTTGGTACGGTTCCAGCTCATCCAATGGATGGATGCGTTTGGCTCTTGACTTCAACCATATTGACTCACTACTACACTTTAAAAACCCAAAATAGGCAGAGACAAGAACAAACAAGGAGACGCCAGAAATAAACCTGAAGAAAGCACACAATGCAGACTTAACTAAAAATTAAATGATAACACACTTATTCCTGACCTCTGTAACGAAAATCAATATTGCAATTTTCTACTGCGATAACTCACTGAACCCTCATCTCCTCTCGATGCTTCTTCGATTATTCAATCAAATGTAAGAGGCTGGTGGCGTCGCTGTAAGGCCATCGCACTGACCTCGTCACTCAACTTCACTTTAGGTGGTTTCACTTCATCTGAGGAGCTGTTTGTCATTATAATCCCTGTGAACGCAGACATGCTTCTTATATACGACTTAATCAATGCTGAGCTCCTGCCCCCGGGGCCGCTCGATATGCTTACATGGCTGTTAAAAATCTGTAAAGTCCCAGCTCCACTGTGCTGATCAAGCAGCTTTACTCACCGACTATTGGTTGTCTGCCAATGAGGTCTTACCTAGTACAAGTTCAGCGATTGTGCAGTGGACCAATCAGGAGGCCATTAACCTGTTAGTGTTCAGTTAAAGCACGGCCACGGAGGGGGAAGTCGTCTGTGTTTTGTTTTGTTTTCTCAGCTTCAGCAGGTAGAGCTGGGACTGAGCTTTAATAATTCCATCATTGGGTTGTTTGGTCGTTTGAATATACTTTCATCTGCTACTGAAAACCTATGGTAGATTTTTATTTACAGGTTCATTCTTGAGAACATATCTCATTTCACAAACTCATGTTCTGAAGTCTTATTTTTTTTAGTCACCACTAAGCATTGATAATTTTGCCATGATTTTTTATGACCTAGCATTACTAAAAAATTCTGACACAGTAGTCTAGTCATATGCAAATTTAAAATTGAATATATATTTATGTATATATAATATATATGTATATATATTTACATATATAGATATATATATAAATATATACATATACACATATATATAAATATATGTATATATGTATGTGTGTATATATATATATATACATATATATAACTTTTATTTTTTGGTAAAGTATAATTTTCTGATACTTCAGCACAGTGTTGCCTTGGTACGTGGCGCCCAGAGAAACATCACTGGACTTTAATAACTGCCTACAGAAGTGAAGAATTCAAGCCTGACCCATATTAATGAGTTTCATGTCAAATTTAAGTTCTGTTCAAAAAACATACGGAAAGATTGATGTTTTAATAAGAACGAGATTTAAATAAATGACTACCTACCAAAGAACCTCAGTATTGCTGGTAAATACATAAGAGGCAATGTAATAAACTGGCGATGAAAACATTTGCTAACCAAATAATTTATTGTGATATTTATTCTTTTTTTTTTTCTTAACTCACCACTGTACTTGAAAAAGTGTCCCTGTGGGAGTCTATAAATCAACTTTCATCATGTACTGGAACTCCATAAACCTGCATATATACACATGAAAGAGGGGCCTTCGCTGAAGCTGTGCCAAAAGTGATTCAGAGTCTCATGAAAAGAAACAAGCATCCAGATGCAGTTAGTGTGGAGTTTCTGTTTTGCATTTAATCCCTGGTCCAAGCGCAGACTGAGGTAAGCGTGAGCTGATCGCTACGAACAGCTGGTATGTGCTCACTTCCATTGTCTGGATCATCTTTCTCTTTTGGCCAGTCCTCATAAGGTGGACGTGAAAATGTGGGTTTTTTTTTTTTGTTGTTTTTTTCCACTGGGAAAGATGGAAAGACATAAGGTAGAACAGTGGGAGGAGGAGACGGAAAGAAAGAAGAGGAGAAGTGTGAGAAACAAAAAGCGTTGGGAGGCCAGAAGAGAAAAGGTCGGGTCTCGTGGTACCTGATCAAACAACCTGACGACACATCTGGCGCGGACGTGTCCCCTCCTTCCCATTATGAAACTGACTCCTCCCTCTCCCCGCATTTCCCCTGACACGCCGTGATCCTATTAAAATGAGAAAACACTGGATAGCGTTGCCGTCATAGCCCATTACAACAAACACTGGTCAAAATGCACAATGACGCAGGGGATGATGGAAAAGGCAGAGATTGACTTCTCACATGACTCCCTACAGTCTGCGAGCGTTTGGCACCAAATCCACACCTTTTATTCTCTTGTTTGGCCGCGGCAGCTTCCTCTTTTCATTTTTTTTTTTTTTTTTTAAATGAACTGACCCTTTAAATCCGTCCAACTCATAGGCAGCATTACTCAGCCCAACAGCTGATAAACAATCCGAGACCCTGGAGTATACACCGGGCAAACATGTCCTAACATTTTCAGCATTGATTGAAGTTGCGATGGTGAAAATCCTTGAAGAGGATTTTTCCATTCACTCACTCATCCCAGGCATGTTCTGCCCATTATTCCTGGCGTGTGGACACCACGAATCTGATATTACTTCCGTGCTGTAATCATAAACCCCCTCTTCTTTTCAGAAAGGATGTATAGAGTGTTCTGGGCAGCGCCGCGCTTCCTGAAACCAAATACCAGATGCTGAGGGCATCTCTCTCCCTCGCCTGATTCGTTGAGCAGCCTCCTGGAGCTGAACAGATACAGCGCAGTAGACTCACAGGAGGACTGAAGACTGCACCGACTATTAATGTGACGTTCAAGCACTGTTGGTGGAGTTCACACCTCATCAGCTGACCTGATGCTTATCAACGTTCAACACTTCATTATGAGGAAGTTTCAGTCAATTTCCAGCCAATAAGGTGAACTGAGGAAAATGAAACCAGAAAGAAAAGATAAGGTTAGAAAGTAGACTTTCCTTTTTTTGCCTTTTCAACTTCAGGAGTTGCCACAGCGAATCATCAGCCTCCATTTCACCCAATCATCTGCCTCTTCTACCTTTACTCCAACTATCTCCATTCATTGTCCTTGTCCTTGTCCTAAATGGTTTTACCATTTTGTAGAGTTAAAAAAACATAAATTTTTGTTTCTGCTCGAAAAAACTGCAACCACTCATCCAACATCTTTCTACACCACTTAAAAGACACCTTGAAAAACCAGATAAAGGTCCTTGATTATACATAGTAAGCATCATGAAGAGATGCTGCCCAAACAGTCTGTTTGTCTGTTTGAAATGTTTAAATTACAGTAATGCATATAAACACCAACAAAAAAGACCATCTGCTTGTGTTTATGCAGTACTGTACCTGTGTGTGTGTGTGTGTGTGTGTGTGTGTAAGAGATCATTAAGTGGTAGTGGCAGGTTGTTTTGGCCCGGGTCGCCCTGGCTGCATCTGTACCCCACAGAGCCTCATTAGTGGGATTCCTGCGGGAGTGGATGAAGTGGTCAGGGAGATGGTCCAAAACCGCCGCTGCCTGTGCAGCTGACGCAACTGATAAGACCGGGACCTGGACACGGTGGTGGCGGTGTCCCCGTGACCGAGAACTGATCAGAGTGTGAATCCTGAGGACCCGTCAGCAGACGCTTTCCATCGTCTCTTTGAACGTCCCAAGAGGAGGGTCAGGGGCCAACTCTGGTACGTGGACTAGTGTTGGATGGCCTTTGACTTCTTTCTTAAAATCGTGGTTAGAAATTGATTTTGTTTGTCTCTGTAATGATTCCAGGACATCGTTTATTATACTTATTTTTAGGACAGATTTACACAGGTGGGTCATTACGTAAAAAGCTATTTTTAAGCTATTTTAAAGTATCATTATTGGTCAGATTATGTCTTAATTTTTTGTGTGCATTTTAACCATTTTGTATTTAATGATTCACTAGTTTTGACAATAAAGCTGTGTTTTAGATGCAGTTTAGCTGACTTAATTATAAAGCTGTGTTTTAGATGCAGTTTAGCTGAATTATCTGTTACCTCTGCTAACTATTAGCCATTTTGCAGAAAGCTATTGAATTCAATTTTAATTATCTTGCTATTTTTTCCTAGTTTTTCTATGCAATGTAGCCAGTCTTTTTAGTTTCCTAGTTTTTCTATGCAATGTAGCCAATTTAGCCTTTTTTTGTTTCCCTTTTTCTGAGCTGCTGCAAAAAACACCATACAGAAAGAGTAAAAATCTGTTTCAAAATGCAAACACCATACAGAAAGAGTAAAAATCTTCCACTGTTTCAAAATGTAGGGATTCTTCATGTTTGATTGTTTTGATATGACTTGTACAACCATCTGTCTTATTACAAGAGTTCATCTTTTTTTTCAAGCTCTTTTTTTTCCTGAAGGCAACACGTCGTTTAAGACAAATATCCAGGTTTAAAGACAAATCTACCCTCAGCCCTGTCAGCAGATATTAATAGATGACCTTTCAAATCCTCTGAGCTCAACAAACAACATACCATTTATCTTCACTGTACTTGGGAGGCTCGTACTTTCAGCAGATACATAAACCGACACAGTTAACTTGGGTGAAGTGACCCTGTAAAGTCTAACATCTATCTCCTCTTTCAAACTCCTTTCTCTCCCCTCGGCCCGTTTCCTCTGAGCCCATCATTTATGTCACCAAATATTTCCTGCTCCAAACCTCTCCACCCGTCGCTGACACCAGTCTGTGGAACCAGTGGGAGCCGCGGACGGATATCTGTAAATAATGAAGAAACGTCTGGCAGCTGGTTCTGATTTTTCTGCTGTCTCAGCAGGTCACGCCGTGTCTCGCATCCAATCAGAAGATCCGAAAGTGATATCGTGCGAATCCAAGTATTCCGCTGGGCTTTGCCCGACGCACATCTTGAAACAGACACTTGAGGCAGTGCACGAGTACGTAGGCAAAAATACATGCATATAATAATGTGAGAGCAGTGACATGCATGAGAAATGAGACAGATTTAAATGTCTCAAATCACAGTGTTTAAATCATACGTTATTTGCCTCTAATACATGGCCAGGTTGCTATTTTGAGTAAATGGATGTGGAATTCTTCAGCTCTTTCATCCAGAGGTCAGACGAATTAAATGCAAAACAACAGTCTGGAGACTCTGATTCTGACTCTGACTCTGACTCTGCTCCTGTGTGACGCCACCTGTTTGTCAATGGTTGCCATGGAACTTTGGCTCAATTTTACTTGACATCAAAATCACATGATGACCTGAGATCAGTCAAGGAGATATGAGTGAGAATGAAGCTTAAATCATCAGCCACTTTGTTAGACCTGGAGTACACCTGTTCAACTGCTTGTTACGCAGCCAATCATATGTCAGCACCTCCCAACCTGGTAAAGCAGGCATCATAACGACTGACTAGAAGTCAGACTGGATGAATGGATGGGTAGTTGGGGGGGGGGTCGGGGGGGTGCAAGCCCTAGCAACCTGTACTGTACCTTATGTAGTGGCAATAGGCATTAAAACGCATACAAATGCAAGAGAGTAAAGATATAAACACTGATTTAGATTCTAATATTTACATTACTGTTTGATATATTTGTGTATCATTTCAGTTTTAGACACATTATTCTGAAATAACAAGTCATCGACACAGCGTCAGATACGGACCACTGTCCATCGCGGCTCTGTTCCATCTACTGTGAAGTCACAGATGGTGCTTCATTACGAATGGGCTATCACTGAAGGTCAGAGCTTTTTTTAATGGACTCAAACTCGGTGGTGCATAAAAAAAAACCCACTTGTATGATTGTGATTCCTTTTAAAGTGTTGGTTTAATGTTCCTCCTGGTTATTGGATTTATTTGTTTTTCAGTGGCTTCACCATAACAGTGACCTTTGAGAAGGAGGTTCTACAACTAAAACCATTGGATTTAATGAAATGTGGGTTTAAATTTAACGGCAGCTTCACAAACGAAGCCACGCTGCCTCGACTTCCTAAACCCAAATTTAAACTTTTTTCCAAAAATGTGTACCTTTGATCATGAATACCTCCAAACGTATGGCATTTTTATTAAATTCTACTTTTTTTTTCAAATCTAAGAATTATATATTACTAAATTTTAACCTTTTTTCCATCATATGTCCTTAATTCTAACTTGAATTTGCTAATTGTTAATATTTATAAATCGCATCCTCCTATCCTATCCTACTTCTTATGTCATAATTTGTTATTTTAAATTTTATTTCTTCATCACATACATTCTATGAAACATTATGTATTGGTAAAATAAAAGGTTTCCCACTAATATTTTCATTAAATGTTCATATATATCTATATATATATTCTATTAATATTTTAATATTTTATTATAATATATTAATCTAAAGATGCAAAATTGACATTTGATGAACAGTTGATGAACTGAGACCTGCAGTATCCAACTGACCTTTAACTCATAGTTTATATTTTTTTATGGCACAACTTTATATTTGTTACAATTTTTTTTCATTTTTTTTTTTACAATTATTAGAAGAGATTTTCTTCTCTGGTGGAGAAAAGTTCCAAGTGCCCTCTTCTGAGGAGTTCTTGTCAGATTGTTCACCTTTAGCTCTGGGTGGAATTGTATCCAGATGTGGTCAAAGCTGCGAGAATGGGGTAACGGTACAATGAGAGACCGTGTGATTACCGACACACTCCATGATGCGCAAAGTAAACATGACCCCGCTGTGACCCCGGTGCAGGCTGGGCCTCGGGGGGGCTCCCGCAGGTCCATTAGACCTGTTCAGATATCTCAGGCCTGACCTGCTCTATTTCAAACTCAATCAGTGTCCCAGAGGAGATCGGTTACAATGGTGTGCGGCTACGACGTGGGCACGACACCACAACAAGGACCTCCATCACCAGAGCGAGTGAACCCACATACGGGCACGTACGTATCTGCACGACAGACTGGGGGAAAAACAAGTCAAGCACAAAAGTGCTTTGTGATTTTCTTTTCCTAACGAAATCCAGCCCACAGACAATGAAGGTGTGGTGTAGATCCCAGAGGATGACATGCATGGCTGGGAGAAGGGCTATTTTTCATCTCTGCATCATAGAAGCCTCGTCTAAAATTGGCCTCCGTTCCTCTGTAATGGATGCCTGCGGCTGAGCTTGGCCGTCATGCTCAACTTGGGTGAGTTGCATCACGAAAAACACGGTCTGGTTCTGTCAAGTGTAAGACAAAACAGATACGTGGCATCCATGCTGAACATCCTAATCACAATAATTGCATTCCTTAATATCTCCCATGGTCAGTTGCACACGGGGGATTTCAATGAGTCATGGCACTGCGTTGCCTTCTTCCTCACCCGTTTCCCCACTTTCTGGAGGGGAGACAAACCACAATGACATATTTTAATTTAAACGAAGACCAAGGATTACAATCTAGTTCTGCTGCTGGCAGCACCGAACAGAGAAGAGGAGCTCCCTGAGCATTTAGGACAGAGTCAAAAAAAAACCTTGGATGTCACTTTTGAAACGCCGAGCTGGGAATAACCTTGAAATCCACCACAGGACCACGATTACAGCCAACAACCATTCACACTCAAATTCACAACTATGGCCAATTTAGTGTGAACAAAAAAGAAGCGCTAAGCATGTGGATCCTCTGGGAATCGAACCCAGGACTCTCGGCTTCCGAGGCAGGCATGCTACCGCTACCGACTAACTAACTTACTTTAACTGCATGTTTGTGAACTAAAGGATGAAACAGGAATACCAAACCAACGGAGATTGAATCAGAGACATTTCTGGCTTAAATGTTTATGTTCTTGCCATAAAATTCAACATAACTTATTAAGCTGATCACTGATTTAAAAAAAAACAACTTTTTTTTTAAAAAAAAATTCCAAATGTCTTACGAACATAATCACTAAATATGTAATTGCTATAACATGACAAATCCTCTAGGAGGAGATAATAAGAATGAGCTGCACAGAAATTGCTTCCTGTTGGGTTGAGAAAATAAATCTTTTTTTCTCTCTCTCTTTGCTCATGTCAACCACTTGTGTGACTTTTAAAGCCATTATAATCACATTACATTTAAGGCCAAAGGAGATAAAACAAACCCAACTTCTTGGAATTGAACCCAGTGTAATTAAAGCATAACCAAAATGAAACTGGAAGCTTCTAGATAAATGGAACATGAATGAAACAGCGAAGCAGTAAAATTAATTAAAAGAGTGTTTCAGTGTTCTTTTCTCCTCACCTCAGCAGCATCTTCACACATTCTCAGTCTCTAACCTACTTTTCTGTTGGACTTAGACCTGACTCTGCAGGCAATCAGCAGCTCTGTTCAACAGCAACACTCGCAGCTCTGTCGCCAGTGCTGCAGGCACTTACTCCAAAAAAAAAATATGGAAAGAACCTGAGTAATTACAGAACACTTGCACCAGAGTGGCTGTAATTATCTATTCATGCATTGCATTGCAAGGAAAAGTATTGATTCCAGCTGTGACGGAGCAGTGTGCTGCGCAGAGTAATAAAATCCTGACGCAGAAAAAGATGTATTTGATTAACGGAATTGTCATCGTTACACGATGACTCAAAGGATTTTTCTCGTATTAAAGAGCAGTAAAACAGGTGCAGACGATGAATCATGTTAGAATCATCAGGTTTAATGTTGGTTTGTATAACGAATCTATTAAAGATGGAATTTGAGCTTTTTAAGATCAGAGAAACATTTGTTAAGACTTGGTTTTCTGACACGTAGATCTGCAGATTTTTGGTATTAAAACATTTTTTATTGAATTTACAGTCATTATCTGAACCTACTGACGGCGTAAATAACGATGTTTATGTTTTCACGGTCATTATTATAACAACTGTATCACATGACGCCAACTTTGGCTGTTTTTTTTTTGTTTTTTTTACATGTTCAATTATTCCATACTCAAGTTTTTCTCATCTTTTTCTTCTATTTCATTTCTACATCTCCAAGCGTTACTTTGTGAGTTATTAAAGTGTAATTTCCAAAAAGTCATTTGCTTTTTTTGGATACAATTCACATAATTAGAGCGTGATTTACACTAATCTTTTAGCCAACATACCTGTTTAATCGTCACACACAGCCAACTGGCTACGGGTTTTGCTACATATTTCCGACCTTATATTTAGTTGCCTCCTGGCTTTGGCGGACATTAGTCAATTTTAAACTTTTTAATGTTGAAATGTTGCCCTAATTTTTCCCTAAAATATGGCTACATAATATATATAATATACATTTTTTATTAGCACTGGCTACGGGTTTTGCTACATATTTCTGACCTTACATTTGGTTGCCTCCTGGCTTCGGCGGACATTAGTCAATTTTTAACTTTTTAATGTTGAAATGTTGTCCTAATGATTCCCTAAAATATGGCTACATGATATATATATAATATACATTTTTGATATTATTTTAGTACACATAGCTGAGGAAATAGATTTCAGGCCTGCTATACTTTCTTTTTTTTTTTAACTTTTATAACTTAAAAAATGTAATAATCTGCTGTGGTTGTGCCAGGAAAATATTCAAAATCTGGCAGAAAATTCATTCACATGAGTCAAAACATTAGCTACAAGGTCAGACAAGGTCAGACATGTTTTGAAAACACAACAATAACAGTGTAAGTCGACTGATTGGCGACTCTTTATCACTCCAACAGTGATCACAAAAGCGTGGTTTCCATTGAAGCAGTTTTAAGTGGAAAACTTTTTTTTCTGGACCTTAGTCAAAGTTCTACACTGAAAACCACAGGCATCCACAGACCCTAACCCACAACCATGGACTAATCAGAGCAGAGACTCCTGGTACAGTGAGCGGTTTTCTCACAGGTAATGTAGCGGCATCGAACCCCCTCAAACCGACATCGACTCATTCTTAAGTGGCCCGCTGCCACAAAATCAGAGGATCTGTCCAGAAGAGTTTCAATCACTGGATTTGTCGGTTTTCCTCTCCTGAAAATGAAGCCTGATCGATGTCGATGTGCTGTGAGTTCCTCCTGACCTGCAGGAAGGCACTGACCGGGGTTGAGAAACATTTTCCAACTGCAGCTTCGCTCATACATAAAAACCTCCCAAAAATGTTATGGCGTTACTGAGGTAAGCACACATGACAATAGCCTGGAAAAGATCCCAAACAGCCGAGTACAAAAGCATCTGCTGCACCGTGACATGTTCACTGTCATAACTAATCCACAGTCTGACGGAGGGAAATGCAAATCAGAGTTCTACAGGAAATCAAAGACACGACTGGAAAAGAATGTGGAAGAAAGAAATTGCACATTTCTGAGGACAGATAAAAGCACCACTCAGTTTAAACAGTTTAGTAATGGGTATTAGTTAGTAGTCTCTTTTTCTCTTTTTTTGGTACAACATTTTAGCTAATTAACTGCCAAACTCTAAAGTTTTTTCAACTCAGATTGGCAATTTCTAGTCAGCCTTTGGTTTTGTACTTTGGAAACAAATGGCCGACATTAAGATTTAAACCTACTTCTATGTTACCTGTTAGTTATTTTTAGCTAGCACGTAGCCATTTTGCTAGTAATTTTCTATTAACTGGGCTACCTACAGTACAAGCTGTTTTGTGTTTTGCTATTTTGGCTAACCCAAGACAATTAGGGGTGTTCTGATCTGCAATTTTCCTCCGTCAAATATTTAGCTATATGGCTATATAACCTTATTAGCTTTTAGCTAAAATATTTAAGCTATTTTCAGCCTACATTTGGTTGTTTTGCCACGTGGGTTTCATACAATGAGATGTTATGAGTAAAATCAACCGTCGTTCTCAACATCCTTGACATCTTAGAAGCGTTCTTGTACAATAAATATTGACCCATAAACAAGGAGGGATCAACTGGGCCTCTTCAAATTTTCAAGCAGCAAAACTACGGCAGAGACAATTTATTATCCAAACAACAGAAACAAAAATGAAAGTTTCAAGGTCTGCTGTGTTTTCATTTTTATACTTGATCAAGTGTAAACGACAAGAAGCCCTTAAAACAAAACGTACCATCAAAGAATGACACCGAGGAACAAAAGAACATCTGCAGAACTTAATGCAACTTCTGTTCCTGCTCGATCATAAGGGGCTGTTAATGACAGACAGTCTACAATGAATATCAGCTCTAATAACAGATGAAAATACACCTTTATTTTTTTCCTTTCTGAGTACATGGAGAAACACAAAGCAGATTGTTGTTCTGCACTGACACTAATCCCTGCCCCATCTGCCAAAACCACTAATTGGGACGCCGCAGACACTCCTGCCAGATCCTCCAGAACTCTCTGAAACCCTGAGACCTTTCTGCCAAACAAGGGCTACAGTGAACAACGTTCAGTTCCTGTCAGAGGTCATTGGAATGATCTGTCTACAAATTATTTTGAGGCTAACGGGCAAAGAGAGAGAGAGAGAGAGAGAGAGAGAGAGAGAGAGAGAGAGAGAGGGGCAGGGTGAGGCTGAATACAACTGACAAGAGTTTTGTCGGAGACCAGAAAAGCAAAATCACAGTTTAAGTCTCTCTTCCATCCTTATCGCTGATATCACGGAAAGATGCATCGCTGCAAAACAACCGGATACACAGCCGCAGATCTGATATCAGATTCCTGACATAGTTTGTGTTTTTGACCGACAGCCAGATGAAAATGATACGGCTGTACCTACTTGTCATGTTTTGATTTAGAATGCCTTCGGAAAACTGGCAAGCACGCGTTGTCATTAGCTTCCATTTATCATCTTCTACTGACAGTATTTGGTCTTTTCTTGGTCCAACTTGCCTCATTACATATTATTATGACTTTGTCAGATACAATAATGCTCTACAGTCAGACAAGCTCGTCAACACTGTGCCAGAAACTAACAGTATCCAAATGAGCCACAGAGCCTAATCTGACGTTAGTGTTTGTCGATCTACTACTACATGAATGTGCTCTGAATGTTGTAGAGGTCAAAAAGAGTACAGACCTTTATCAAAAGTTCAAAGCAAAGGTTCAATTACCAAAGTTTATGTTTATCCTGAAATGTATGAAAATAATAAAAAATATCCCTCCACAGTATATATCCTCCAATTGTGGAATTAACCCTCTTCATAAAATAATTGTTTTATTGCAGAGGACTGAAATCCAACCGACTAATTTCATCTGAAACATTGATCACAAGTTCACAGATCACTTTCACCAAACTGTGGTGGTTTGATGGGATTTTCCATTAAAAAGCTCCTGCATGCACATGATGACCGTCGGCCCATATTCCAAATGGAATGCAAAAACAGCCAAATGCCTGTTGAGTCTTAAAGACTCAGAAGCTCAAAAACAGGTTTTGGCAGCTGTCTTCAAGAGTAGCTGTCAAGGCATTCTTCCAAACACATGAATAAAGGGGCCATTTTCTGACTCTTTCTATTGCTTCTGAATGTTTTCCTCCAACATATGATCAGTGAGGGAAGCACGCAAAAAGTTGTTGAGCACCGTTGCCTTCCAGTCTGAAACATTGATCACAAGTTCACAGAACCAACCAACCAAAATGCATAGTATTTCTTAAATTAATACATTGTTGACACCACTTGTGATTAACCTGTGCTCATGAAAAGTCTCTTTTCATGCCTGTCAACCATTTCAAGCTGAAACAAGCCAGAAGGTTTTTTTTTTCCAAACTTCTGCGTTAGTGCAGTACCTACTAATAAAGAAATCCAACATTTGTGATGTGTTCGTCAACACCTGTGTCATCACTAAGTTTTTCAGCAGGTGTTTTCCCTGCCTGTTCCTCATAAACAGAGACCAGCTCTATTCTCCCACCACAGGCACTGACCTACAGAGAAAGTTCAACCATGCTCTTCCCCTTATGGCGGCTAAGGTCAAGCAAGTGGGCCACAAGTGGCAAAGCAATCACTATAAAGCAGAGATGGAGTCCACGCCTGTGGGGGAGGCCACCACAGAAGCAGAAGAGCAGGTTTCTCCCCGGACAAACCGGGTCATTAGTACTTTCAGGGGGAGTCCCGGCAGGAGGTCAGGACTTTAGGAGTTTGATCTTAGTGAGAGTGACTGAAACCATGAAATGTGGGGGCAAACCTAAACCACAGGGAAGGGAACAAATGGTAGAGTGATCACAGGCCGAGCTGTGCTCTTTAAAGGGGTCAGGTGGCTTTTTCATCTTGGGCTGAAGGAGCCCAGTAGAAGTGACGTGGTGCATAAAAGACGGCCACTGTGTTGAGTGACAGACGCTGAGAGTCGGGGTTAATGCTATTCTGCATTTGTCAATGAAGCCGGTACAAAAGGAAACAACAAAGGAGAAATAATAAGGGAGCGACAACTCTCCAACTTCTCTACCTGAGACACGGGGTTGAGAAATTGGACACATTAGGCAATGGATGCTAAACTGTCAGTTCTAATAGGCAGCAAAGCTTTAGTCTAACACTTTACTGCTGCTTCAGGAATCCAAGGGAGAGAGGAAGCAGTCCAATGATCAACACAAGGGAGCCAATTAAAACCCAGACTTTGGCAGCCTTGTGTGACACTGGAAACACATCAGAATCCATAGAGGGGAGCTTTTTATTTTATTTTTATTGCTTCAGAATGAAAAAAAAAACCCTACACAGCATTTTCCATCTTCACACCACAGACTATTATCGATCTGTGGTCTCCTGTTAAATCACTGACCTCCTGCTTTAATTATTTCTAACTGACTGGCTGCAGGAAGAGTCCGATTTCAGGCCTTGTTATGGTGAAAAGGGATGAGTGCTGACATCATTCTCTCTGCTGATAAGATGGAGGGCCCAATGACAAGGTCACTGAAACTGAGGAGGAGGTGAGGCTGCGGTCTATTTTGAAGATAACATTTTTTAAAGCAATATTTCTTGCAGAGATCAAACGGCGAGTCTGTGTTGTTGGGCTTTTTTTTTTTCACACTGTGATTGAATTTGTCTCAGTTCTCTGCGTTGGGTTGTTTTTCCTCTCACTAATTGGAGAGAAGTCTCACAGGCGGATGCAGGAGATAGCTTGGAACCAAGGAAGGTCAGTAATGTGAGGTTTGTCTCCTTTATTCCTCCAAAAAGCTTTCAAACAGTTTAGTTAAAGTGGGAGAAAAAAAAATCCCACGAGATGCTCAAGCCTCACGCAAATGAGATATCTGCCAGGTGACCATATGCAAGCAGTGTGAGAAGGGCACGCTCAAGAGTGAAGTTATTTCTGTATGGGAACTTAAGCATTCAAGAGCAAAGTAAGCGAAGGCTAATTACATGTTATGCAATCAATCTTCAGAAAGTAATAGCAGACAAACAGCTTTTAAACTCTTGTAATTTCAGTGCTTCTATAGAACAAAGCAAGTTAATAAAAGTCTGATTTATGACAGGATGTGACACTTGGGGAAACACATCAGAGACGAGTGGAGAAAATATGGCGCAGCTCTGCAAGAACAATAATTATGTCTACAAAGCTACTGTATCCTCCTTCTAAATTGAACACAAACCCTCGGGGCCTCCACGTGACATGAGAGAGCACTCTGTGGCAACTGGACTTTCACAACAAATGCAACCATGTAGAACTCACAGAAACAGAACCGCAGAAATCCAATCCAAAGTCCAACAAAAACATTGTAAAATGTCGTTGTGACTGAATGAATGCAATCTTACATGTACTCGGAATTTATTGCTTTGAAATGTTGCTCTAAGCTTTGACCTGAAGGAGCAGCGCAATCATTTCGAGCGCAACGAAACAATTGTTTATCTGCCAAAGAAAATCACCATGACCGCACTGTAAAACCTGCAAAATGCTCATGAAATAAATTAAATTGAAAGAATGAAAGAAGAAAAAACACTGAGCACTTGTTACCCCTTTGGCTAGACACCACAAATTAGCTGGCAAGATAACGTTACAGTAGATCCATTATCCACAACGAACCTGAAGAGCATGAAACATTTGCACAAGAGTGATCTTTTAACATTAACTTTTCTTAGATGCAGTTTCTACAAAACATACAAAAAAAGCAAGTTTGAGAACACAACCTGTGGCGAGATTACTTGTAAACAGCAAACAGCAATATTCCTTACTCTATGGTCATGTGCTTCTCTGAATAACACTTTGTCCCTCTTATGGTTTTATTCTGGGACAGATCTGATCAAGCAACTCAGTCAACTGTAACTCTAGCTCAACCTAACTGGTCCAGTAAACTGACTAAGTGTGTGAACATAATCCAGGAATCATTAACAGAATGTAACTGGACCAAATTGTAACGTCCTAAACCCCCCAGTAGAAACACAAGTGGATGTGGTGACAGTGATAGCAAGTGCAAAGAGTGTCAAAGATTTGAGAGTCCTATACAACCCCGCGGTACAACCACTAGGGAAGTCAAGGACGTCTACAAATAGCTCTTCCCAACAAGCCTTTGGTGTCTCCTCATTTTACACTCATATGACCGCCGGTTTCACCTGACTTTACTGAGTGATAATGTACACCCGCTGAAAACAAATAAAAGCAAAGTGAGACACTGACATAGGTATTTGTGGTTTTCGCTCTAGGGTGCTTGTCAGTCACTCATCCTCGTCCTGCAGCAGAGGTTATTTCCTCCATTACTACGGTCCATCAGCCAGGGAAAAGCACTTCAGGGTTCATCTATCGCCGTTGTTCCACAACAGACTCTCACTGTCACGATGAGACATCTGTTGCTCATCATGCTATATATCTTCTCCACGTTTTAGAAGGTCACATCTGTGGTGTTTAAAGACTAAAGACTGGGACAGAATTAAACGTTCTTATAACAACCTTCTTTAACCAAACTAAGACAAGATACTGGCATGCACGACTGGCCCAAAATAACCAGATCACCGAAAAACAGGTCAGTAAATTTCAGGAGTGTAGGCCATGGGTCAACAGGTCAAAGTGCCACTGTCAATCTGCACATCTGTCAGGAAATACTTTCCTCTCTTGCATCTTCATGTTGTGTTTTGAGTTTTTTTTTTCTGGGGGGGTGCAGAGGGGGGCAAATATACAAACATAGATCACATGCAGCTCATTGGAAGCTGAACAGGTCGCTGCACCATCAAAGACTCAACTGATTACTATTTGTTCAGATCAAAAACCTGGAGAGTTGGATGTTTAGTAAACAGTGCATGCGATTACCTTCAGCAGACCAGTTCATATTTGCGCTGTTCTGTTTCTGTAAATTTTAACCTTCTGTTCCGGCTTAATTAAAAACTGATACCCAGTCATTTGGTTGGCAACTTCTCACTGCAGGCCAGGGGCTTGGTTTTATTTGTGGAGGTCATCTTGGTTTAATTAGGTTTTGAGTCTCGAAGTCAGTCTTTGGGTGGCAGAAAACTTCTCACCATGAACTAATTTAGGATTGGACTGAGACTGTGCAGACAGAGTCATCTTTCCAGTTGGGGGCAATGTCAGGCCGCTGAGGTGAATTCCTTTCCCCTAGTTTGGGGATTGACCCTCTCACCCTGGCCACAAATCTTTAGCTCTCCACGTCTTTTTACTGTTGGATGTCCAAGTCATCCATCCTTTGGGCGTCAAGGTCCATTTGAAGAGACAAAAGGGAGGCCCCTCATCCTCTCGGTCACGTTCATGTGCGGTTTCTTCATCAGGAACTTGTTATATTACCAACAGCGGGCCTGTTTACCATGTTATCTCAAACTTCTGTTGCTGTGAGTTAAATGGTTTCTACATTTAACATGTGTCACAACGGTGGCAGCAAATAAATAAAGTCGTACAAAAATGAAATATGTCTTTAAGTGATACGTTTGAAATTGCAAAACAAAATCAGCAAAAATCAATTTATATATTGTAAAAGTGTAATATAAAATACATATTAAATATATTCTAGGTTAGTAAGCCATGCAATTAGCTTGAAAGGATAGGATAGATGGATGGATGGATGGATGGATGGATGGATGGATGGATGGATGGATGGATAGATAGATAGATAGATCGATAGCACTTTATTTATCTCTCTTCTCTTCAGAAACTTCACTGCTTCCTCTATGAACTGCATTTCCTACTGGAAATTCCCAGACTAATAAAAAACAGCAAAAACAAACACAAGCAGAGGGATTCCCTTTAACTGAATAGATATTTAAGGAACTTCTGCTTAACACTTTATTTGATAGGGAGTCGCTATTATTTGACCACCAGGAAGCAACAAGTATTATCCCAGCTCTGCGTGACACCACAGTGAAGGACCCCCACCAATTCTGTGTGTACATATATCACTGCAGGATCTTTCCAATTTGTCTCATAAATCCCAGCCACTTTAATTCCTTCCATCCCTCCCACTCACTCATTCAATCACTGTCTCCTCTCTCCCCCTTTCTCCCTCTTAATTTGACTGCTGCAGTCAAGAGGATGAAATCCCTCCATCACTGAGTGGCGCCTCCACTGTCACTGAAATCAGACAGCTACAGAGAAGGCCCTAATTAAACAACTCGAGCTCTGGTAATTACCCTACAGTGGCCCTAATTACCCCATTCTCTGGGTGATTACAGCCTACAGGGGGAGGGGACCAACTACAAAAAGCCCTCCATGTCTCGGTAGAGCGGGGCAGCATTGATGGCAGTGTGGAAACGGTGGGGCTTTAACCCGGTGTCAGAAGAGATGAAGGAAATGAGCAGGTACGCCGGGACAGGAGGAGTGTATTGTGCTTAAAGACGGGAAAGTACGTGGCCAGGAAACGATGCTGTGATTTAGCATATAGCAAAAAAAACTGTAGGGTAAAAGGAGGCAGCTGCTGAGACTGTCAAAATAAAAGCTGTGTGACCTCGCAACACATATCAATGTGCAACAACAAGAACAGCAACAAGATGAAAAGCCGTTCACATGAGTCTGTCGGAACACCTTGAAACTTTTGCCGAAAAGGTTACCGTCTATCACGTTCATCGTGCCGTGTTCAGGAGCGTATCTTCCACAGATCAGCGCGTCTCCTTCTCTGTCTCAGCAATTTTAGGACAAGGGAGGTGATGCTGCCCTAAGCATATTGCTCATTCCCCCTTGAGAATGTGCTGAGTGGGGCACTTATCCTTGTCATTGCTATGATATCATTGGTATCGTACTGTCATCTCAACAAACTCTGAAGAACATGTGGCACTTTAGTAAAGGTTAATGCTATAATCGCTTCAAGACTTCTATAAAAACACCACACACTTAGTTTATCCAGGGAGAACTATTTTAGTCGACTTTCCCCAAAGAATTCACCAAATTAAATCAACACCCACTTAGGTTTGTGATGTCGTAAGAGACAGACTTTCAAACTAAAGTTCAGAAAATCTGATTATATCTATTTTAAATCACAACAACAAAATACATTTTGTCTTGACTTGAGATTAGCTTCTCCCTGATAAACATATATAAAGTACTGAGCTAGTACTTTATAATAAGCTATTACTTTTATGGGTTTAAATAAACTAGATTTGTTTGGAATTTTTTTTTTTCAGAAGTATCCAAATCTTGACTTTCCCTAAGTTGTTAAAAGCACTCTTGTTCTCACCAGGAAAGTGTTTCACTGTGGGAATCTGGTTCCAGGCCCCAGCACTGACCATGTGTAAGGACTTCATACGACTACACATCAAAAAGCCCTGTGTTATCCACTTAAAGACAGCAGACCACTGAAGCGATGACAGATTTGACAGCATGGGGGTGAGGGGGGGGGGAGGTGAAAAAAGGGGGAGAAATGACAAATGTAGCATCTGACAAAGGTCCTTTTAAAAAACCATATGTATTGTGGAGCATTGCTGCGGGGTGAAAACCAGATACTGTACCATAAAAGGTTTCAGTTTTCAGGTAGTCATTCCTAACAGTGAGTAGGCCTGCTTCAGGTGCGTACTTGTTTTTAACTGTATTGGCACTGACTCTAGTTTGATTTTCTACAGTATAATGACAGTAAAATGCTCTATTTTGTTGTGTATAATGTATTTAAATAATATATTTATATATACATTCCTGCATTTCTCCATGTAAGAATTGTTTTTAGAGAACAATTTTAGACTTATAAAAAAATGTGTTTTGTGACTTTTATGTATACAAACGAAATCCACTTGACTTGTATTTTAATCTTAAAGGGAAGAAAACTCTCTATTAGCCTCTACATGACTGCCTTCTGCAGCCGCGTCAACACCTGAAATCACACAACACTAGCTTTAGTTTCCCAATCAGTGCAGACACTAATGTACACTGCACACCACAATAACACAGAGACTATATTATTTATAACTGCATGGATGGGTCCACTGTTCATGTTGCACTGCACTTGTAATAATATTCTCAGCAGAAATACATGGTGTGACCACATGTCCTGTTAGATTTTGTTTTTATCCACTGGTTAGCGTTCTCAACCAAATTTACAACTCCCTTTGACACTGATTGTTTACATTATAATTAAAAAATACTTGAGGTTTATAACAGAACTCATCAGAATTTAAGTTTATGTAAATGTCTTCACCGCACATTTAATGGAAAATTGCTTTCTGTACTTTTTATTGGGATCAAATATATCATCTGCCAACCATTTGACAAGGCCAATATTTTTTCTGCGAGGAACTTGAGTCAACTTCAACTCGGGACAAATCCGTCGGATCTTAACGAATTAAGGTCCACAGAAGTGCAACTACAGGAATCTGTTTTTGCCACAGCAACAGAAAGACGTCATTAGTATGCATTTGGCATTGTTTGTATGTGTTCTGGAGGATGTGAGTGCGACATCTGCTACGTGTTGAGTGAGTGAGGAGTGCCATTTGAGTGAGCGTGCTGAGGACCCTGATTGATGTGGTACACAGCTGAGAGTCCCGGCGGTCCCATTAGCAGCTACAGTCTGCATTACTGTCACCGGCAGCAGCCGTGATGGAGGGCTGCTCAGCTGCCACGGCCATCACTAACCTGCCCTGTCGGCGGAAAAAAACGACAAACGGGGAGAAGTGAATGGGAGGCAGCACTTCCCCGGTGGAAAGCAGAGACTGCGCGCTGCTTTAATACAGCCCTCAGCCCTGGTGAAATTGCTCCCATTTTGAAGCAGCGCACATTTGGCATCCATCAAACTCCATATCACCTATCATTCTCTTTGTCGCCTCGGCGGCTCGTTCTTTCTGCTAACAATCCACTCGGGATGAATGAAAGGAGGAGGAACAGCATTGAATTACCTGAAAATATTTACATGACTACACAATACAACATTATGTGCAGTGCTGTACGTGCTGCGGGATCACTGCTTGGCTTTGTGTGGAACAGATGCAAGATTTCATTACTTCCTTTTCTGTCCCAGGTGACTAATGATTTTGGCCTCGTTCACAGGTGCAACACAGATATGAATCCTTACACAAAGTCGCGCTGGGCTAGTCAGTGTCTCCAACACAACTCTGCTGCACAACAGCGTGCCGGCAGGACTAAACAACAAGGGTTGAACAGGGGAAAAACGATATGCCAAACAGTCAGCATTCCAAATTGGCAGTTCTCACAGCCTCTGGCATGTCTGAGTTAGCCACAAAGCCTTAAAGACATGTCTTATGACATAATACTGCTCTTAAACTGAAATCAAATGTTTAAAATAGCTCCACGTTGGACGACACAAGACGAGGCCGTAAAACAAAAGGCTCCTTTATAGTAAAACGAGCGAGTCTCTGACCCCCGGAACAATTATCTTTACACACGACAACGGCACTTAGAAAAATGATTTCTACTTTTCAATGCAATTACGCTCGTTCTTCTTGCGCCCCCCGGAGGTCGTCCAAGTCACAATGGGGTGGTTTGTGGAAGGCTGAGTGAGTGTGATGATTGAGATAAAAAAAACCCAAAACAAACAAGCATGTATGTTTAAAATGAAACAATAATTGAATTTAAAGCGTGACAGACGACAGCGTCAGTATCTTGTGCCTGGACAGAGCAGCCTGTGTGGATGTGTGAATACCAACGCTGGTGTTTCGACATCTGCAGGCTATAAATGTAGAACATGTCCAGTGTACAGAGAGCTCTGTGCTGCAAAGGCACAGTCCGTCCATGCATCTCTCCTCCGTCTGCGGTTGTTTGTGCCTGCACACAAAGGAATGTGTGAACGCGAGCGTGCACGCACGCATGCATACGTTCATCGTTACTCAGTATGAAGTGAACACACGCACACACCACTGCTGTGAAATGAAGGGAAGCAGAATTCAATCAGTGGGACTCTGCTCTCCTCAGACGGGCATCAAAGCAAGGAGGAGAAATATTTGTTGTAACGACCATGATGATAATCTGAACTCGGCTGGAGTTCGTCGGAGAAGCACAAAAGGCCTGTCTCTCAGGTCAGCTCTGAAGTCAGGCACTGCTTTTTACAAAACCAGCAAAAAAAAAAAAAAACAAACTCACAGACTAACATGCCAAAGGAAAGTGAAAATAATCAACTGATTAATAATATTTCCTGCACATCGCAGCCACGGTACAGATATGTCAAAGCTCTGGGGCGGGGTCCAATCATCATATTTAGACAGATTCTTTCTTATAAATATACGTCTAACATCATGGTGAGGTATTTATGTAATTCCCCCAGGGAAATACTTACTAAGAGTATTTTAAATTACTTCAGCGGTGGTCTACTTTCAACTGTGTTGTGGGTGATATTTATGAGATATTGAGAGAACTAAGATTATAATTCCCCAATTCATAATTTTAGCTCCACATTTTGCATACCATTAGACACGAGTTTTCTGGAGGTTTTTTGTTTTTTGTTGCTATAACTGGGCTAGTTCAGCACAAATGAATGATCTAAACTGCCTATCCAAGATGGAACTCTGTGTATGAAAATCTAAAGGTGTCCATTTTGCCTCCATGGCGGTATTCCAATCCAATCTTTAAGGGCACTTGTACTCTCGACAGATTTCATTCTTCTACATTAAAGCACTCTGCTTAGCACAAACAGTACGATTTGTATGATTTTATTATCTATCTCAAAAGTCAAATGTGAAGTTGAGATTCTAGTATAAATATATTTGCATGTAAATATTAATATAATTCTTCAGTCCAACACGCAGTAATAACCCTGCAGGTTTAAGGCCAACGCTGCAGTTCAGCCAAAGGTTGGTCAACAAAATAACACAGAGCTTATAGTGTGGCGACGTGCAGATCACCGGCGCTGACCGTCAACAGATACGGATTCTCAGCCTCTCGGCCAACAGCGTGCAGTAAACAGCCACGGCCGCGGTGCCAGTAATGAGAATGGATATTAGCTGGTCGTCTCCGTCTGAGCTCCATTGATCACAGGGCTGTGAAGAGCGATGGAGCTCGGCACAGGGAGACATGCATGTTGTAATTCTACTCAGATCCATTCCAATTTGGCTTGGTATTGATAACTTCTCATCTCCAAGTCCCACCCCGACCCCTCCCCCTCGTACCCTCCCTTGTAGCAACATGCAGTGCATGTGTTCAAGCACAGACAGCAGAGACGTAAACACTGAACAGCATTCATCAATCTGCTGAAGGCAGAGTTCTATCTGAGAGACATTTACGGACGACGTCATGACTTCTGTGCAGTAATCACATCGATCGCACGGTTTTGTGTTGAATTAATTATCCGACCGACTTCAACGCTTCGTCGCTAACGTTCAGTGACCACATCCACATTAAAGAATAATGCTGAGACATTAAAAAAAACACAAGGTGCGCGTCTCATTGTTATGCTTGCATCATCTTCTGAGGTGGCCTCCTTCCTCCTCTGTCCCACAAACACACTCCTCAAGTCCTCATTCTGTCTCTCGGAAACCTTGCATCCTAAAGTGGTACTGTGCGTCAGCAGTGGGTCACGTTTAATCCATCACCGCTATAACTGTACACCATTTCCCCTTTTTCTATGCTTTTACTCTTAGTCCATGACTCATAAATGTCATCCCAGTCTGTGTAAGCATTAATCTCCACGAGGCTGGGGGCCCAGTGACCCTCCAAAACAAACCCGTCTTGTTGAGCTGCCTCCCCGCTGAATAGCAGAAGCTTGGCAGGGCTGAAACGGAGAAGCACGGATTGGAAGGAGGGGTCGATGTCCCTCTCTTTCTGCAGCAGTAGCAACAGTGGGGTCTCTAGTGGGAAAAAATATCGGCAGCATTATAAAGTGGGCTCGCGCTTGCCATCGCTATCAATAAGAGGAAGGGGCCTGTCAGATCGCACAAAGAAGAGGAGGACAACCCTGGACAGAGGAGAACATGAAGGAGAGTGGAGGGGAAAAAACACTCAGAAGGAAGTTAAAGGACAAAGGGAGGCACTTAAAAGTATTTTAATTAGAAAAAGGATGAAACGGTGCAGCGGAGCACGAAGAAGGACCCAGATAAGCACAACAAACACACTGCCAAGTGGAAGAGATGGAGAAAAGATTGTGGAGAGAAAAGAGACAATGACAGGGGAAAGAACAGCCAAGTGTGAGCAGAGAGATGCACAGGCCGCAGAAGAAGAATTAATTAATGACTCTGACGAGAAGGAAACAAAGAGGAACAATGAAGGGGAAGAGAGACAATTGGAGGCAAAATTAGATGAAAGGGGGAAATAAAATGAAGAGAAAAAAAAAGAAAGTCGCAGTCACAGCCCTTCATCAAAAGCCCGCGTGTGGCACCACTCGATAAGACTCGTCTCTGCCACCTTTCATGCTGGCACCCAGGTCTCCCCCATTCTCCTCCACGCCCTCCCCCGTCCTCCTTCGTCTTTCTCGACCATCTGCGTCACAGAAACACACCAAGCTGTCCGTCAGCGGCTCGCGCTCACAACAGATCCAGTTCTGTGACATCAGCTCCCGGAGACAAGCTCCCCCGTCTCCAGATTAGTGACATCACTAAGACACGGTTCCAAATGCCAAACTGTTACTTCCCACGGAGACTTGTTTGAGTCATGAGGCCGGGAGTGTTCGCAACCACGACGGCAGAAAAATCGCCTTCTAGAAATGAAATGTACTTGGATTTGTCAGGCAAAAAAATGTAAAACAATCTCGCAGTGCATTTATTATGGAAACATACAATATTTTAAACCACCCTACAGTCTTTCCATGGCTGCAAGAAAAACCTGACGTGGAGGTTTTCTTTTAGCTAGTTCTTGACACATCATCACCTTTTTTTTTTCGTGGTATGACAACTATTGTGTGATTGGTCAGAACTTGAGTTGTATTGAGTTGTGGAATAATTTAAATGAGGCATTTACACCTCACCAACCATCTTCTTTGCTGTGACTTCTGCTTTTTTTACACTGTGTGTCAATGTGTTTATTGAAACATGAAAATACTACTACATATTTTAAGCAACACTTTGTTGGGTTTATTCTAATGTGCTGTTAGTATAACAGCTCTGCTCACTTTATGTCCAGATGGCTGTTTTATTACCTAGATGTAAAAAAAAAATCTTCATTTGTTTTATTTTTATTTATTTCAACCTCAGCTTTAATTATATATTCACTAGCGTGACGATTGAAACAGCCTTCTGTTGAGAAGGAAATACATCTGTCTGTTAGCTGTTCTTCTAAAGCACTTTAATGATTTTCTCCTTTTATTTAAGGCACAGAAACAACCCCGGGGAGGAGGGAGTGTTTCGGAAAAGTTGATCGGCTCGGCGTCAGGTTGACTCTCAAGTTCTGCACTCCACCGTCCTTCTCTCCCCACTCCTCCTTCCCGTCCTGCCATCTAAAGCGGCCGCCAACAGCTGTGAGGTATCTCAGTTCGGCTTACACCTCGCCCAGCGGGGTCTCGCCCCGCTGACCAGGAATGACTGACATCTGACCGGGAAGGGACGGGTGTGGAACTCAGTGTGGTAAAGTTCAACGCAAGGATAATTGGCAGGCAGAAGTCTTTGTCATCTGAGTTCAGTTCTAATGCTGATGCACACACGTCCCATCTGTGCATTAATCTGAAGATAAACAGCTTCCTCCTCTGATAAGTATGGTACGGTTTTAAAGTGTCACCTCATTAAAAAGTACGGTCATTACATACAGGCTCTACAGTTCTGACGTAGTCAAAGGAAAACTTTCAGTTTTTCTTATGCATCTTGTAACAAAGTAAGACAGACTGTATCTGTCCAAACTCATCTGTGGACAAAAGCTAAGGACACAGATCTGTAAACCATTGAGGTCATAGTTGAAATGACCTGAAGAAATCATAAGGAAATCAAGGCTGATTTAAGGGGTTTTTAAGGGTGGTCTGGTCTGGTTGTTTTGAAAGCTGCTCGTGTTCCCACTAATCATCTCTGGGGTTTCCAGGCAACGACTCAGTGTTGATTCCAGAACTTAGGAGAAATGGATACAGTTCACCTGTGGCTCGTCTATGCCTTTACCACCACAGTTAACTAATCCACTGATGGCTAAGTCCAGCAGGTTGACCTCCACTGTCACCAGATCTCAATCCAAAGTGGAAATCTGTGAAACGCCTCTATTACAATATGGACCAAAACCATATGTAATGTTTCCTGGTAAACTGAGTTCTACAGCCAACCGAGGATCTAATCTGACAAATATACAATGTATACCTAAATATATATATATATATATATCCAAACATAGCTTCACTGTAGCCATTGAAGTAGCTCGAGGTTAGACAACTCACATTAACGGCACTTTCATAACCAGAAACAGGAAGCTGTAGCATGGAGTCAGCTAACATAAACGTTATGATGCATTCTAATTTCAAATGTTATTAATTAAGTAAAGATAATGTATGTCATTGCTGCAGTTAATATAAATAAAGCTGTTGTTGTTTCGTGTCAAGTCCGTACAGTAGTAGGATAAATACTACTCTGTTTAAATGCTCATTATCTGCAGCCTTAGTTCAGGATAAATTGACCAGAAAGTGAATGACAACAAACAATTTTTTTACATATATTCTGCCTACAGCAGCTTTCTGAATCAGCTTAGTTTAACGTCAGGGCGTATAAAATACAGAATCCCTAATCGTACTAAATGTGTTATATATCGTCCTGTTAGTTTTCACTTAGAGGGAGAAATCAGGGGAATAAGTAATTAGAACGAGATGAAAAGTGCTGGAGATATCCCTGTTTGTCCAATTTAAAAAATGGCCTCACTTTGTCTTCTTACTATATTTGGCACACACACACACACACACACACAGAGAGAGACATATTCCATGACCTATAACAAAATTGATATCCTTTGAAGCGGAGAGAGTTCCTCCACTGCCTGGACGTATATAGGAGCAGCTATAACAGTTCTTCCTCAGGCTGGGCAGATATCCAAACAGCCTCTGCAGCCTTTGATGAAGTGTCCTGTCATGATGTCAGCCTCCACCGGTCTCCTGCTCACCTGGGACCTCCCTGACTCCTAACAACTCCTGGCTGGCTGAGAGCAGAGGAGAGTGCAAACCCAGGAAGAACAATGGTCCTCCGCCAAAGTCTCTGGCTGAGTTGTCTTTTCCCCCGACTTTGCTTTGAAACCAACATAATAAGAAAATATTCACAGCTACCACCATCTTCTCACACAGAGTCTCTCCTCCTCCTCCTCCTCCTCCTCCCTGTTTTCTCTCCCTCCCTCCCGCTCACTGCCTGTCAGCAGGTTAAAAAATGGCTCGGCACTAGTGAGGGAGAAACAATTACTCATGGCACAGGCTGTGTCGACGTTGGAAGCTCTGTGCTGGGCTGAAATCTCACGGCCATGTGGTTCTAATTGAAAGATGCGTCGCAGGAATTATCAAAGCCTAGCATTGCATAATGAACGCTGGAAGTAAGTCTGCGGCCGGTATTGACACTCACTGTCTCAAGAGACAAAGGGCGGTTGTATTTAATTAAAATAAAAACACATGTCAATAAATGTCAGTGGTTCCTTCATGGTGTTGCCAACGTCTTTGTTAGCGCTTTGTTACAGTCAAACCAGTTGCTAATAAACAGTGGTGGAAAGAAGTCTTACAGTGTTTACCTGGAGTTAAAGCAGTGAATGTGACAAAAGCTCAATAATAATATCACTTAAACACTAACTTGACAAAAAGACAACATGTTAGGCTAGTTGGAGTAGGTAGACTAGAACGATGGCCCTTAAAAGGCAGCCGTGGTCCGCATGAAGCCCACGAGCCCCATATTTGCAAACTAAACACATGAAGGAAGAGTGTTATCCTTTCTTTCACTGTGCGGTTTTGGTTTGGTCAGCACATGTGAATGAACCGTCATCTTGCCCCGTTAGCCAAGTAGCTTGGCGGGGGGCGCACGGTGGTGGGCGGGTAAATAATGAATCAGGGTAACAAAGCTTTAATGTTGAAGTTTATGATGAACAAAGTATTTTTATACTATTTATAATATAATATATATATTTATAGTATTTTTATAATATTATTTAGTGCAATATGTATATTTTCTTGTTTATAATGTATATTTTTTTCTAAAGGTTTACTTTAATTTTTGAGTGCTCTTTGCTTTTTAGTTCTTTTTTACTCTATTTATTGTGTTAACTCCTCTTCTCTCTTTTTCTGCACTGCCTACTGTACTAGTATGTTTCCCCCAAGGGGGATGAATAAAGCCCTACTCTACTCTACTCTAATCTACTCTATTTTATTCTTATTCTTATTCTATCCCTAGTTTTTTTGTTTGTTTGTTTTGTTGTTTTTTTAATTGTTTTTTTTTTTGCTTTTAGCCTTTTAGAAAAAAACAATTTGTCGAAATAAAAAAATTACTTTTTCATGTTTATACAATTGACCTAAATTCTGTGAAGTCGTCAATGAGGCGTTTTCTACTGCAACAAAGAAGTGAGTAAGGAGCACCTGGACGTTTTTGTGACTTGCTAACTATTCATGGAGACCATACTCATAAACGACTCATTTGCCAGGCTCTGTCACAGGCTCTGTGGTTACACAAGACTGAAAGCACACCTCGGAGCAGCATTCACTGAGCTGTTTGTGTTCACAAAGAGACGTTTTCTGCCTCCAGCTCCCACTTCTCAGCTTGTGTGACCATCACTAACACCTCCCCTGTTTTTCACCTCACCAGTGTTCCTCCATCATCACACTGCACCAGTTGGCCAGAGACGGACATGGATGATTTAGCTCGCCAAATGGAGGCATGTTCATCCTTACACACACTCACTCACTCACAGAGAGAGAGAGAGAGAGAGAGAGAGAGAGAGAGAGAGAGAGAGAGACAGTATCTGACCAGCTTTTGTGCAACATCACACGTATGCGCTTTCGGCACATGTGCACACACACACAAACATGCTTAAATGCCGGTCTCCATGGTGATTGTTTTATGGCTCATGTGAACTTGGCCCCTGCATCTGTTTCCCTGTTTGTTCGGTGTTTAAAAAAACACACACACAATTACTTATTCATAACCACTTCAGTGTTTTCATATTCCATGCCACGTTCTCCAAGCATCACAAATAAGAACTATAAATACTCTGGCCGGAACACATGACTGAACACAGGGAACAAACAGTACCTGATATGTTTGGTACACAGTGTTTTGGTCATTTTCATCAAAGCCCTGGTTTTGTTTTTGTGCAGAATTCCTTGAATCATGAGTCACATCTTCACCACCGTCTTCACAGCCGTCACCACACAGCCTAAGTTGAAGCTTCGCACTTCTGTCAAGAGGGAAAAGCGAGAAAAGGAATGCATTCTTTCTCAGTGCCAAACCTGCCATTTGGAGCAGCGAGTCCATCTAGTGGATGAGGAGACAATCACATTTACCCTGTAGTTGACCTAAATCATTAGTAATCCTGCCAGTGTCTTCTTTTATAGGGATCACAATCAAGATGCTCATAAAAATGTTCATGCTTTTTTAGCATCTTATTTTTTTCAACTTCATAGTTAACCTTTCGTTACCACTGATCACACTTTAGCCAACGTTTAGCTCATTGGTTCATTTTCTACTGTTTATTCCTATCCAGGCTGGGCCGGTTACACCCAGAGCAGCTGACAGGACCAACGCACGGACGACCAACAGTTAGCAATTTACAGTTGATATTATTTCTTTTGACAACCCTTTAATCATTTCTGCTCTGATGGGATATTATATCTTGATTATGATGAAAACTCATATATTTTTTGAACAGTTTTTTGACGACTTTCCGCCCGTTGCTAACTGTTAGCCAAGATAGCGCTACTGTATTTTTTAACCTTTAAAAAAAACGTTTACTCCTTTTTTAACATATTGATTTATTTTAACCTATCTGGTTTTTGCTTGACTTGCAGCTAATGTTTAGCAACGGTGGCGCTAACCCTTAGTAATGATGAAGTAAATTTGAGCTTTTATGGAAAATCTTAAAAAAAATGCATTTCTATTAAAATATTTAAATTATTAAAATATTTCTGAGCAACCAAACAGTTACGATAGCGCTCTTAAAAAATCTTAAATCCTAACCTATTTGTGAATTCAAGCTATTTTGGCTAACTTTCAAGTCTATTTTGCTTCTTCTAATTTCTTAGAGCTTTGTCTTTATTCTAAGACATCTGCAAATAAAATATCTACAATAACATGTCCACGGTGTCCAAATTATTTTAGTTGACATTTTAAAAGCCAAAGAAAATCATTAGGATGTTGTTTAATCTGTTACATCTCTGGTATATAACTCCAGAAATTTCCGAGGATTTTAAGTGCTCGTTAAAACCCTGTCTCCGCTTCAGTGAAGCCAGAGGTCTGCATCGCATGTAAACATAGGTAAACAACATATGCATAAATATACACCAGTCGTTATGAGAAACAGAGAGGACGCCAGGAGTAATGTGAGGCATGTGTGTGTCGGAGACACAACGCGGATCCGACACTGGTCGAGGACCAGCAGAGTGTACACTACACACACACACACACACACACACACACACAAGTGTGTGGTCACAGCATTGGTCAACTCCACTTGCCAAAAAGAAGAAACTTCTTCCCAGTGTCTGCAGGACTGTCTGAGCAGTGAACCACACTCACAGTTCAAACTGTAACCAATAAATCTCACTGGCTGTACTTAATGGTTCACTAGCGAAAATTACCTAATAAAGATAATAGCAATGAAAATGGTTTTGGCTCTAAAACCTAACGACCTGAGGAAGGCTAATTTTATACGTACTGCAGCATGAATATAATACAGACATGTCCACGGCTTCTTGTGGTCCAAGTCTGCTTTCTGCAGGGCAAAACTCCAGTAAGCATTTAGCTAGTTTTTTTTTTTTTTTGGTTAATTTCTGGTCATTTTTGTTGTACCAGTTACTAATAGTTAGGTCAAACATTTGCTGCTACTGTACATTTTTGGATTATTTAGGAGATATTTTTATTTATTACATTTTTGTTGTACCAGTTACTAATAGTCAAACATTTGCTGCTACTGTATATTTTTGGATTGTTTAAGAGGTATTTTTATTTATTTAATTAACTTCAGCTTACTTTCAGCTTTGTTTGGGCTAAAAGGTTTTTTTAAGTCATTTCATTTATTATACTATTTTATTTAGCTAAAATCTGTTAATTTAGCTAAAACTCGAATTAGCTTTTCCTTACTGTAAGTAACGTTACTTTCAGCTTTGTTTGGGCTAAAAGTTTGTTTTTATTAAGTCATTTCATTTATTATGCTAGTTCATTTAGCTAAAATTCGAATTAGCTTTCCCATACTGTAGATAACTTTAAATGTATATTTGAAATATTTTCAGGTCAGTTTCTTATATTTCTTGTTTCACTTCTCATATGCTTTGGCTTCTATACTATTTTGATAACTCTACTTCACTACTTGACTATTTTCCTCTCTTTTTGTAATGCTTGTTTATATTAGTGTATAGTTATAGTTATGTTGTTTAATTCAGTTTTTTGCTGCAACATAACAGTTTACAGAAAAATGTTTCGAGGTCAGCTTCAGGGCTGTTCTCCTCCTGTACGAGAGCTGCTCCCCATGACAGACCCTGAACCTGAATCCATCTTTGTTTACTCGTCACATCGGCTTGTAATCATTTTATGCACTAATATGTTTCGCAGATGGGAAACGGCAGGATGCGGGGTCGAACCACGACAGCTCTCAGAGTCATGTTCGGGGGATGATTCCTGATTCACTCGGACACGTTTCATCGTAGGCCACGTCGAAAATCGCATCCACATGCAGCGCTCCCACATCTGCACACCTTCAGGCCCTGACAGGCACCTCTCCGTCCAAGTGGAGTAAAATGAAGGCTGACACACTCTTGTGAAACACTGCACACTGTTTACATTACACCCGTATCCAGGCTAATGTCACTTTAAACACCTAAAGTGCCGCGCTGCTGTTGAGCTGGGAATTCTGACTCTGAGAAGATTCCTCTTTGTAAACGGTCTTTAGAACGAATCTTAGAACACGTTGCTCCAAGTGCGTGTTCTCCGCGCTGCTGACTGAATTAAAAGTATTTCTGAGTGAAGCAAAGGAATGCGGAATATTTCAGACTGAAAAGATTGATGTGATTAGACGCAGATGGGAAGAGTTACTGAAGACAACATTCTTGATTATGTCTGAAAGCTGTTTCGTAACGAGGTTTAACCGTGGTTTACGTTGAAATATCAAAAGCAGGGAAACGTATTGTTGTACAACATAAAGATCTCTGGTTGGAATGATTCAAAAACAGAAAATGGACGATCTGTTTTTAAACAAATACAGTCCTTATTCAAAGACGTGGGCTTATCGTGTTTCAGACTGTGGTTGCAAATAGAAACCATATGAAAAAAGACTCTGTGCTCTGCTGGTTTTGGAGGTTTGAAGTCAAGACAAATGATAAGTTGACAATAGCAGTAGCACTAGTTTTTGTTTACGGACAATCTGACAGTTTAAATCTGTGGCTGTGGGCTATCAGTTCAAATACATTATGTCAATGTTAGTGATTTATCAAACATCCCAGTCTGGATTTAGCTACTTTTGTGGGTAATTTTTAGGTCAAATTTTGTCAAAACAATTTTTTGTGCCAAGCACATTCAGCAGTATTCTTCAGCCTTTACACACAGTACATGGGATTTCTACTGAATTTGTTTCTTTTTCCACACGATCACCAACTGTACTGCAACTAAAAGGTCACTATACATTTTAGTTGAATTTCTTTGGCAGAATTGTGATGATGTAAAGTCATTCTTGGTTGGTTGATGCTAATTTTATACCACATCTTGACCTTTGTCCTGTTGTTGATTGACCTGCTGATTTAAAATAAAAAAAAACACTGAATTTTACTTGTCTGCCCTTTTCAGTTTCACGCCGCCTCAGTGCCAACTTCCTTGGCAGTGTATTGCAGCCAACAAACTCAACGGGTATTTATATGATAACGAATGGACAGCTTAGCTGCAAATCAGCTGGCGAAGGGCGGAGAACGAGGACAAATGACTGGACATATGGAAGGGCAGATTTACTCTTCTTCACAAATTACTTCCTGCTCCGAACAAACAGCTTTTCAGTAAATGAGTGGTGCCTTCAGGACCAAACAGTGTTATTCACAGCGTGACGTCTGTATTCATTTAGTCCATCTTTAAAGTCCAAACATGTCTCCGCTCCCCTTTTCAAACCCCTCTCCATCTGTCCTTATTGCCTCTTTCTGAATTCTCAGGGCTCCACTGTAGCCGTGATGGCTCAGCGCCTCATTCTGAATCACTTATTTCCTGAAGGGCAGTTAAGAGCATGTTTACAGATTACAAACTTCATCCTGTTTTTTGGGGTTTTTTTTTTATCCTCCACCCACCTCCACACCGACCCCGCTCTCGTGACTGAGTCAAGGTCAGTCTCATTCTTTCCTCTGTATCATCATCAATCTCGTCCAAAATAATTCACCGGATCCTTTTAAGCTACACTTTGGGCTGGGCTGTGGATAACAAATACGCTCTCCTTCCAACTATCATAACCGCCTTGACCTCTTTCATTCTTCTCTGGAGCGTAAACAAACACAGGTTGACAATGTAATCTGTTTTCATACCAGGGTCTGATCCAGTTCCAGCTCCCAGCCCTGTGTTTGAATTAACTGACCTGAACTTGATTTCTAAAGAACTTTCAGTTATGGTTCTCATCGGGCAGAGAAGTTATTATTTACATTATATGTGTAGCTCACACGCATAAGGAGCACATGGAGGTGTTGACTGTAATCAAACATGAGACATGAGTCTGAAACTTTTGTTCCTCCTTCAGTCAGTCTGATCAACTGTCCTGGTTTTACCCCATGTTATTGGCCCGTGTCGACAGAAGATGCCTCCACGCCCCTGTTGTGACATTCCACAGAACATGCTGTTCAAGACCAAAGATGAGCAAACGGATGAATATAAGCCTTCTTCATGGGGGGTACGGGGGGGGGGGGGCACTATAGGGTGCAGACAGACTACAGCTTCACAGATTCCAATCATCACTTTAAACAGAAACTCTACTCGGCCCACATGAATTACACCACACTCGTACAGAGATACTATCGGTGGATGCCAAAGGGGTCGTGTTGAAGTGGAGCCCCCCCCCTCCCCCCCTGACACCCTTAAGGCCCTGAAATTCCATCTTGTTGAGCCACTACACCACAAAATGAGCAACACAACATTCATCACTTCGAAGAGAGACACTTCACTTTTGACTCACGCTGGGAAAACGGCTCTGTCAATTATGTCTAATGTAAGCAGATCTGATCACATACCACAAATCACCAACCATCTAATACAAAAGACCGGCTCTGGCACAAACACACACATATACAAAGCCAGATTTCTGTAAGCAGACTCATTCAGATGTTAGTATTCATCATCACGGTGGAGTACACAAGGCGACATTGTTCTGACTCCAGTCCTCTCTCCATCCACACACATTTAAAAACTCCATCACTGTAACTTTGCCACAAAACAGCACCAGCGCTGGAGGAACCGTCCGTCAGCGTGGTTATGTAAGCTTCTGACCACCTCTGCCGTCTGTTTGGTATCAATCTGCACCTGAATCAACACAACACTCATCACCATCATCACCATCATCACCATCATCACCATCATCATCGTTGACATCAGACAGTGGGCTTTTTGAAGAGCTGTCTTCAAACACTTTCGCGAGTTTGTTTCCCTCTGAGCTCCTTCTCCCATGAACAAAAACCAATATACTATACACACACACACACTCTGAGAAACACACACACTGATCACATAGATCAGACATCACAACCTAATCAACTGTGTCCCGTACATGAAAAACAAATGAAAACATTCAGGGTTCTCAGGTATGAAGTCAGAGTTCTCATGTTCGTCAAAAGCTGTTTTTGTTTTTTTGTGTTTTTTTTATCTGACAGTGGCCATGGAGACATTCAAATCATTCAAAATGATACAAAAAGTGATTTTTTTTTTTTTTTACATTTCTACCTTTTTGGTGTTGTAATGAAAAACAAGATTTTCTTTTTCTTTCATTTTTGGGCTTTGAGTCAATTTGTCATTTTTGTCATTTTTCATTGCTGACCCTTTTGTGTTTGTGTTCTGTGCATTCTTCAAGTTCATCTTCTGTCAATCAATCAAAGGTCTTTAGGTCATGGCTGAACAAATGCTGAAAATATTCTAACCTGAAACAGGAACAAAGACTAATAGAACAATAGGGTTTAGTGGAAACTAAACCAAAGTGTTGCTGCAGCTGTAGTGTCTGCTGAAAGACTTTTGAACCATCATCCTTAGGTTTTATGAGGAAATTCAGCCTCAAGCCTCTTTGTAATCACTGCTCGTACAGTACATTCTTGTCTAAATCCCAAATACACGTCTAACTCAACATGGCCAGATAGTTGGTTTTCATATATGCGCTGTTGTCAGTTGGTGTTTTCCGACCGTTGGGCCTCGACATCCAGAGTTGAACCTGTCTAAACACAAGCAGTTCTTTCCCCGTGGCTTTGATCCCTTTAGGTCTCTGTCAAACACATTTAGAGCCAGAGCTAATGTGTTGCAGGCGAGATGCAAACCTGTTCACAGAGAGAGAGCAGTCGAAGTCCGAGGGTCGACGTAGATTTATAAAAACTTGATTTGACGCAGATCTGGTCCAGTGGGCTGACAGAGCAGGCCTGGACCTGTGTGTAATATCACGGCATCACAGACACTTAATTAATCACGGACTTCTTTTGGACGGACAGGTGCTCCCTGTGACAGAGCTTGGACTAATTAACTTGCTTCTTTCCCAGAACCAGCTGCAGTCTGTTTATGGGTTATTTAATTTATTTGTATTGTTGTAAACACAAACATTGTATTCCAGTCCTCTATTTAATCACTCACAAATGTGGACAGACACAAGCCCGATATGACAAACTGTTCCAGCAGCATCTGCCGTTGTTACAGGCTTCAACTTCAAAGTGTTTTTTTTTACGATTACACATTCGTATTTGTTTGGTCTACTTATTGACATGATGTCAAAACGCTCTAATGAGCAACAAAGAAGAACGACACAATCTGTGTTTGGTTACGATTCGATAAAATCAATGTATCTATAAAATGAGGCACCTGTTTTTTAAACTGGAAAAATGTGGACAGATGGAGATTTTCTTCAATTGACTTTTAACATTGAGCCAGATGCAAAGATGGAGTTGATCAAATCTAACGTGTTGGAGGTCTAGGAGTGTTCCATAACCACATTAAACAAAGGTTTACTCACAGAAACAATGACTGTGTTTGACCAGAATTCCTGTTATGACATGCAAATGGATGATGGACAAATAAACCTGTTTTACATCTAAAGAAGAGAGATGTCAGATAATCCCTGAAGCTATTGTTTGTATTATTGTAGTTGTTTACATTAGTTGAAAAACCTGTCTCTGAAGAAATACTTTTTATAGAAACAAACCTGAATATGTCAATCAAATTATCAACAACTGTCACTTTGTTAAACCCAAAAGTCAATAACGTTCTTTATTTATCATCTACTATTTTAACCATTTTTAGAACCGGGGTGGAGCCGGAGCCAATCCCGGCAGCCACCAGGTGAGGGCGTGGGTAAACGCTGGAGTTCACCAGTTCATCAAAGTTGAGACTAGAATCAAGGTCTGATGAAGAAAACGTGAGAAGTTAAAAACTCTGCTGAAATGATCACTTTAGAATTGAGATTTTAACAGAACTACTTTTGAGGATTAACTGAAAAAGAAACTGCAATAGTGATGTAAAATTTCAAAATTGTTGAAATCAACGGTCGTCAAACCTTATGTTGACTTGATAGATTCTAAATGTATACACATTTTATGAGGAAACAAATCCCTTTGTCTCTGGGTAAACACTGAAGAAGGGAGTGGCTCACCTGACTAGATACAACTACACAGATTGATTTTAATTATATTCTGTGATTTTTTTTTGCATTTCTGCATGTCATCAGTTCACTGACACACTTTCATGCTGTAGTCGACTGTTTAATAATACTGTGCTGTGGTAACACCTTGAAATATCTCCATGGTTATGATGTGACGAGGACGCAGGGTGTTTGTGTTCGTGTGTGTGTGTGTGTCTACATGATGCAATAAAACACTTGGGAATGTCGAATCCAGCTGCTCTCCATTCTGACTCTCAGATATTCACTGGCACACGGTTCAAACCACATGCACATATGTTGAGTCTAAGTTGTGTGTGTGTGTGTGTGTTTTTATCTTGTCAGTATGGCTGTGCCCTCCCCCGGCATTAGTGTGTGTATTTGTGTGTGTGTGTGTATGAGACATCTGCAGGAAATAAAGGCCATTCTCTCTAAGCCGATGAAAACACAAACACTAACAGGCTTGATCCTCTGCAGCCAAAAATGCTGGACAACATCCAGCGTCAACGATTTAAGGACTTTTCCTTCTCAGTGGTGACAAAGACAAATGGCTCTGATCTGACACAGTGGCTTATTAGTGAGTTAGGGCTGAGGACAAACAGTCAAACAAGTCATTCTTCTAAAGCAAGAGAATACAATTTTTCTTTCAACATGTCTTTCCTAAAGTATTAAAAGTTATATAAGGCGCAAAGTATTGACGTAAACGTGGTCTTAACGTTAGTGTCGTATCATACAAATGTATATTTGTATATAAGGTTTTTCTTTCAAGTTGGTTAATTGAAATAAAAATACACATTTTCACCATTCAAACCTTATTCTAGAAAATATATTATATTTAGATGACGTATTAATATCAGTTCCTGCCTAAAAACAAAGCCCAGTGCCTTTAACTGCTGATTGGTTGTTGCACAACAGAATCTGAGAGTTACCTCTGCATCACTTCAATATTATTGCTGGCTTCAAGAGACCGCACACAGAGCAGGATCACAACTTTCACAATGTTCAATCACGTAAGCCAAAAACTACTGTGAAAAAAAAATGAACAAAATGTGTTAGGATTTCAGTCCAGCTGACAGAAAGACAAAGCCAGCAACACGCTGTTCAGTGGTGCAGAAGGAAAATGATTTCAAAACAATGTGCACAGAGCAAAAAAGAAAGCATATGAAATGAAAGAGAACGTTTGACATTAAGTGCTTGACCATTCAATAATAGGAGACCTGGGAATGAATACTCAACTCAGATCAGTCAGTTTTAGCAATGTTTCTGTGACTGATTTACAAAACGAGTCCAAAACAACTAAAATAAGCCTTTGTCTCCCCCTGGTGGCCGACGCCAGTTGCAGCCATTAACTATTCATCAAAATGCATACGTTCTCTACGAAGACAAAATTAACCGTTGGTAAAAGTTGGGCTAAAATATAAACTGTCCTGGTTCTAGCCCATGTTATTGGCCCGTGTCGACAGCAACTGCCTCCACGCCTTCATTTTTTTAATAAGTTGATTAAGGTATTAGTCCGAGTTCACAACAACACAGACATAAATTACTTTAAAACCACAAAGCAGCAGCGATGAAGGCAACATTATATTGAAACAATATTTTAATGTTCATGTTGTTTTGATGAGGACAGTCAGTAAGTGGGAAACATGTCATTGTCAGATCATCAATTGCATATCAGCACCCACTATTTGTACTAACATAGAATCAGAGAGAGCCCTTTATATAGTTGTCATGGCAACGGTGGCTTCTTTTTGCTTCAGCATTAAAATAGCACAAATTAAAGAAGTTTTACCTTTAATCTACAAAAAAAACAGACTGACATCTACAGAGTACACAAAGCTACTCTGTAAAGGTTCTGGACCTCTACCACTATACTAGTTTATATAGTAGCTCTGGGAACATATGGGATAATCAGCCGAGTTTCTCTAAGGCACAGAACTGCACCGGTTAGAGAGGATAATGTGTGTAAAGGTAATGGTTGAACGTCATCCCTATGTCAACGTAAGCATCAGACAGAAAAAGAAAAAAGAAAGTCATTTACAGAAGTGAGAGCTAATTATATAGTACGTTATCATACCCACCACTAGATGGAGTCATTCTTTCAAAGATCTCAAGGCATTGCTTCACTTTGATAATATCTTTTTTATGCATAGGTAATGAACGAATACAAGTACAAATCATTTGCTACAGTTTTTTATATTTTTATACCTTTTCCCAAACTATATCAATTAATTTTTTTTTTAAATTTGCATACGTGAAATCAGGTTATAATCGAAACAAAAAAAGCTGCCTGAAAATGCTGCTGCTTGGTCAGCACAAAAACAAAACAGAAAGGTGTGCATTATCATTAGTGG
>NC_024314.1:21524003-21528067 GCF_000523025.1 Cynoglossus semilaevis | reverse complement strand
GCATCCAAAGCCAAAGTCCAGGATTCTACCAGCGCTACTGCTACAGAAGACCAGACGAACGCTCGCCTACATGAACCGACTTGGCTCCAAGCACAATTTAATAAAGAAGAATCAGCCTTTCTTTGATGGATAAGAGCTGCAATGTGTTTGTGTCAGACTTGAAAAGTGGGAAGGCTGACGTTAAGGGGTTTTCAGCAGGGTCATAGCTCTCCATCTGTCAGGCTGAAGGTTGCACGTAGAGGGTCTGCTGCGCTCAGTACGGCTCCATCTTGATCCTTTTGTACAAGCAGCAGGTGAACACCATCCCACAGATCTGAAAACAGGAAGTGCCAAGTCAGGAGTGCAGCTCTGAAAGACTGCAGGAAGCTCCGGGTTGATTTAGGAAGGGGGGAAAAACAGGAGGGTTAAAGGTGATGTGGGTGAGAAGCTGCTGGGATGGTATGGAGCAGGGTTACTATGGAGACGTCAGGGGGTCAAGTAGCCATGACTGCAGAACACGTGCGTGTGAGTGTGTGTATGCACAAGCTGGTGCAGAAAGATGAAAACCAAGCAACTCTGTAACAATGGATGCCATGTGAACGACATGACTTTACTGTGAAAAGAACGTTTGGACTTTATAAAAATACAAAAGGATCTACAATCTGTGCTTCTGAACTTCAATATTTGATATCAGGCACATGGATAAATATAATTAGTAACATTGTAACTAATAAATCAAGATGTATTGGTCAGAAATTGATGTAAATTTAGTCATAAGAGTTTAACAGTAAAACCACAAAATATTTTATTTGTTTTATTTTCTCTCTCCGGGTTTTAACGCCATCTGTCCTTGACATTTCAACAAAAAACAAATAAGTCAAACTGTAGGAGACTATAATAAATGAATGGAGCAATCACTGAATCACAAGTTGCAAAATCACTACACTACACAGAAACTATATTTAAAAAAGAAAAGGTCCAAAAATAAAGCTAGAACTGCTGGAGTTGGTATTCACTGGCGACAGCCGTCCTGCCGAGTTGATGAATGGACCAGTCAGGAGTCCAAGTGTAATCTATAAAAGTCTAAAAGCTCTGTGGACGACGTCTTATTGAGGGTCTGTGATGAATATTGACTAAAAAGAAAAAAAAATCTCAAGGCAGAAGTTATTTAAAAATATTATTTAAAAAAAGATATGACGTAGCAAGAAAGGAAGAATGTGATTTTAACCTGAATGAGTGATAATTATATAAAGTTATAATGACCATTATGTCAAAGTCATTTGGATTTGTCCTTTAAAAAGCTGTTACTGAGTGGTCTGGTCTGCATTAACAATTACCATAGCAACAACTAATCCACCTGCATCACAAGTACTTTGTATGTGATATTCACATACTGTATAAAACAATGAAATTACAGAAGAACATTTTCTCTTGAGTCAACACCAGTGAATTCCAAACATATCTCTGTGGATATGAACTTTTAAAAAAGAATCACTTTAAAACAAAAAGGTAGAGACAGAATATCTACTTTCACGGCCTTTCACGATTAATTTTGAAATATTTTTTCTTGGTGACTGTTCCCTTAGCTTCTTCATACTATCATTTACTCCGGTTGTACTCTGACCAGCACAGGTACTTAATGAAGTATTCATGAATGGTAATCAGTGAGCAGATGCAGTTATGTTCAGGGTCTGACCTTCCTGATGTTGTTACAGCAGCAACAGCCCATTATCACAACATGCAGAGCAGTAATTGACAGTGCATGAGCCAAAGCCATGCAGACATGCATTACACAAACACAAACACACACACTGCAGAAATAACCACTGCAGATTTTCACAGACACGGACATGCAAATTTCCACAGTGCCCTCCAACCTGGTCTCTCCAGCCGATTAAACCAGAAAGAGCCAAATCACATTGTACCAAAGTCTTCTTCCTCTTCTTTATAAAGCAGGTAAATAAAGCAGGCGGTCAAAGCTGCCCCAGCCAGCTGCTCACACACACACACACACACAGACACACACGCATAGTACAAACCACCAGGTAAATGTTAATGTTGTAAAAGAGAAAGAGGAAAAAACAAAGGGAATTAAAAATGCAGCGTCGGATTGACATGAACGTCAACAAATCCACATAATTAGTTGAAGCCAATCACTACAAACAGGACAGAGGATTAAAAGCTGACAAAAACAAACAAGTTAGTTCAAAGAGACAGATCAGACTTGGACTAGACAAACATTTGAACAGTATTAAATAAATGGCTCCTTCAACATCATCATCCAAACTGTGACTTTAGTTTCCATCTGGGGCATATGAGGGTAACAGACACGACGGTTCCACAGAAAACATTTCTGTTAGAGCGCTGTGCAAACTGTGAAGGCTTCTGGAGGAGTGGATGACATTAAGGACAGAAGTGTCCCATTTGGAAGTGGTTGGTTTTGTGCAGCTGCAGTACGGACAGATCCTTCATTCAAATGTTCTCCATAAAAAATACATACTAGGATACAGAACTAACACAGGTCAGGTAGAACCCTCATGTTTTATTTCACAGCCTGTACTGATGTTTCGACACAGTGGTACCAACTGTGGCTTTGTTTTGTACGGAGAACAAGAACAAGATGCTGGAGCGAGTTTTTAAGTATTTGGACTTACCTGCAGACAGGCTACTCCTATTCCCACAGCACCAATGACCAACAAGTGGTCTGCCAGAAACTGCTCCAGCTTAGTGATGCATCCTCCCTGCACAGCCAGATGATAAAAACCTCACAGTAAATGCATGGTTGTATAAAAGAAAAGTGTATAAGAAAATATTATATTTATTGCAAAAAATATAACTTTTTCTTTCTATGATTTTTCTGTCATTTTTTATTTACTAACCTCCACTTTGTAGATGTTGGACGGGTGGTCTCTGCGGCCACACACTGGAGTTATGGTCTTACAGCAACTGTCGGGCACAACTCTGTTTTCCGCCTGCTTTGAGGAAATGTACACACTGGCCACCCAATCATGGGAGTTGTTGCTGCCACAGCACTTAAACTGCAGTAACAAAGTGTAGAGAACAAAATGTGTTTTTGAATAAGTACTCGACGGCTAAAGCATCGGTACTAGATACTAGAACATTTATTCAGATAATTGTATTCATACATCTTGTTGTAGTCGATCGACAGCCAGTGTGATGGCCTCCTTTCCTGGCTGGGCATAGTTTTCAGTCATAGTTTGGTTGAGATGCTGCTTCAGTTCCTCGCTCAGCTGGGAACAGAAGAAAAAAACAAAGAGAGACATATCAAAGGCAGTGAGAGAGAGAAGCAGTTATCTGTAAAAAAAGAAAAAAAACACAGAGAACTTGGGAAAAATAGGCACAGAAAAGAAAGTGTGTAGGAACAAGGGCTATCAGGCTGACATGAAGAAAAGGTGGGAGGATTGTATAAGAAAGACAGACAGAAACTCCTCCACTGCTGCAGTACAGGGGGGAATACATTTAAAATTCCCTACGAAGTCAAATCTCAACTGAATATAAAGCTTGAGGGAGAAACTCGTGGGAATTACTTTAAAGAACATCAAAGCAGACAGGATTAATCACCATTGTCATATTTCAACGCTCCACTAGAACTGTATGGTGGTGAGTGCGTCTGTAAGGCCACTGTCATCTGCTTACTGCTTTTCCAGTTTTCCCTTTCTTTTACAAATGGCGGAGAAGCATCTTGGTTAAAATGTTTACTTTTAGTACACAGATCCTGGAGTTGGCAGTCTTGTGACGCAATTGATTTTGAGGTCGGGTAAAATCCAAGAGAGAAAAAAACATGATGCAGGATATGCTAAAGAATCAGCTAACGACTGAGCTTTGAAACAATGTGACAGATGGAGACACACAGGCGCTGTCTTTGGATCCTTTTCTTTTTTTCCATGGGTAAAAGATAACAAGGATAGTACAGTACATTGTTACTGTTATGATAGTGAGTCATTTTAGAGGTCATCTGAGGGGCCAAATGCAATAACAAAAAATATATTTTGAACTCAAGAGTTCTGCAGAACCCCTGACACAGATTTACCCTAAAGCTAATGTTGATTTATCGTATTAATAAT